>NC_048221.1:38318257-38443273 GCF_002007445.2 Ailuropoda melanoleuca | reverse complement strand
CCAAAAGTGGGAGCCATCAGAGGTGTTTAAGCTAGGAGGTGACATGGCAGAAACAGTTCTTATAGGAAGACTTCTGGCATTTTCCTTGGTGATTAAATGAAGTTTAAATACCACCGAACCATTGGGTTTCTGAGAACTTAAATGAGATCGTATATGGGTGGTGGTGAACACAGTGCAGGCTAAGATAGCAAGCACCCAATAAATGTTAACTGGTGTTCTTGGTTGGTTCTCCTTGGTAGTGATTTATAGAAAGGAGCTTGGGGCGGGGGGGTGCCTGGGTGGCTCAGTCAGTTAAGCGCCTGCCTGAAGGCTCAGGTCATGATCTCGGGGTCCTGGGATTGAGTCCCACGTAGGGCTCCCTGCTTGGTGGGGAGTCTACTTTTCCCTCTCCCTCTGCCTCTCCCCCTATTCGTGCTTGCTTGTTCTCTCCCTTTCTTAAGTGAATAAATAAAATCTTAAAAACAACAACAACAACAAACAACAAAAGGAGCTTGGCCACAGAGAAGAGCAGGAGACCATAGGTGGAGGCCAGGGTTAAGGGGTCAACCATGACCAGGAAGCAGCAGTCAGAGAGAAGGTAGGTCCAGTGGCAGCTGTCCTGTACCACCCCCACCCCCCACCCATCCTGTTAGGGAAGGCTTGGTTCTCCCTGCTGCGCTGCTGGGATCGCTGTCAGAATGGCCTCTGGCTAAAGAACACTGCTCACCCAAGCCCTTGCCTGCTGCCAGGGGCCGCCCCCACCCCGTGGTTGATCTACAGAGACTGTAAGGATCCGGCTCTTCTGCTCCAGTTTGAGGCTCTGAATGTCTGTGTCAGCGGCTCCCCAGCTCCCCGCGGGGCTGGCTGAGGACTTTGCTGAGGCCGAATTGCAGCTTTACTTCTCCCTGGCCTAATCCTGCCTCCCTCCCCTCCCTTCCAGGAGTGCTGCCATGGAATCACCCCCTCATCCTCTCCTGAGTCTGGCTTCCCAGAGCCGTGGGCTTGTGGGCTTAGAGCTCGGTAGGGGGACAGGGGCCTGCAGGCCTTGGAAAGAGAGAAAGCCAGGAGGGGATGGGTGGCAGGACCAAATGTGGCCCCAAGACCAGGAGAAAAGGCTATCGGACTGAGCCACTAGCAAGCCAGCAAGGACCCCAGAGCCAGTGATTTCAGTCAATGGGAGAGGCAGAGAAAAATGACTGCAGAGTGCAGAGGGTCTGGAAGGTGGGCCAGGAAAGCGGGGAGGGGGGAATGAGAAGAGAGCCTGTCAAGGCGCCTCTTTATTTGGCTTATTTTGTGTTACATCGCATCGTGGATTCCCATCAGAAAACCCGCCGGCCACATGCTCGAGAGACATCAAATACCTCTTTAACCATGAGATTTAAAAACAGCAATTTGTTTGGCAGAAATGCGAATGCAAGCCTTAGGGATGTCATTTCCCCAGCGTTGAAAAGGCACTGCCATCCCGATTCGAGGCACCCTGTGAAATAACAGTCTGTGGCGGCCCTGCCAACGTGCCAACACGTTTCCACTCCTCTCTCGCGGGCGCTTTGCTCTCTGTGTTCGGAACCCCAGCGCTCTGCCTCTTCCCATTCAGCTTCCCCTAACGCTCATTTATTCATTCCACAAATATTTATTGACGCCAGCAAAATTGCATCGTCAGAGCCTCTCGTTAGAATTCTCGCGCCCCTCCGCTTCCACACCTGCTTGCAGGCTGGGCTCGTGGGAGCATGGTCTGGACGCAGGACCCACAGGCTCTCTGAGCAGACGGGCCCTCCCCTTCCCGTGGACCTCTGCTGGCTAGCCCCTTGTCACTGCGTCCCCAGATTCTACCCAGCTCTGCTCTTCAAGATGCTCACATCCAGGACAGCCCTCTAGGGACTTCTGCCTGGGTTTAAAACGCTGTCGAGACCCTCACACCCTGCAGTTTGGAAGTTTCTTCCCAAGTTAAACTTACCACATGATCCAGCCATCCCACTCCTAGATGTTCACCCATGAGAAAGGACAGCATATGTCCATACAGAGTCCCGTACGTGAATGTTCATAGCAGCTTTGCTGCTTTTTTTTTTTTGAGATTTATTTATTTTAGAGAGAGAGAGAGCGAGAGAGCATGAATGCTCGTAAGTGGGGGGAGAGGCAGAGAGAGAGAATCTCAAGCAGACACCCTGCTAAACGCAGAGCCTGACACAGGGCTCCATCTCACGACCCTGGTGTCGTGACCTGAGCCGAAACCAAGAGTCAGATGCTTAACAGACTGAGCCACCCAGGTGCCCCAGCAGCTTTGCTTCTAATAGCCCCAAACTGGAAGTAATCCAAGTGTCCATCAACCGTTGCACACATGAATAAAATTTGATACGGCCCTACAAGGGAATACTACTCAGCAATCAAAAGGAATGAATTGCTGACCCTGGCAACAATATAAAGTTCTAGAGAAAGCAAACTAATCTGTAGTGACAGAAAGTAGATCAGGGGTTGTCTGAAGGGATGGAAAGGAGAGAATAAAAGGGCATGAGGAAACTTTTGGAGGGAATGGATATGGTCCTTATCTTGACAGTAGTTATAGTCACACAGGTACACCAAGGTATCAAAACGCATCAGATATGTGGTTGGTTGTATGTCAGTTATACCTCAATAAAGCTGTTCAAAGCAGTTTTTTTAAACCGAAGTCCAGGAGGAGGAGGGCCTCATGGCTTACTTAAAGAGTAAAATCTCTCTCAGGGAGAAAGCACTTTGTTCCTGGGTTGACACGAGTTGACATGTGCATTTAAAGCAGTGTAAATACACACGGATTTTGAAAGGAGGAAATGAATCCTTGTCAACATTGAGAAAAGAGTTACAGGTACAAGTAAGCTCAATTTAGTTGAAGCCTCTTCTTCCTCAAGATTTGACTCTTGGTAGGTATACCCTTGGAATCACCCTTACCCTTTTGGTAGTAAGTGGATTTGCTTTCCCCTTGATACTTACGTCCTGAAATAGCCAGCCTAATACAAAATATTAGGTTTGATGAACTGAATAAACAGTAGAAACGTGAGTGATTTTTAAGAGAAGAGAGTGTCCATCCCTTTTGGTCCAAGTCCTAGAGTTGTCTACATGGTCAACTAAATGGGGCTTACTCATACCTGTAACTCTTTCCTTAATGTTTACAAGGATTCATTTCCTCCTTTCAAAATCAGCGTGTATTTACACTGCTTTAAATGCACACGTGGCACTCACACTGATGAGCCGTGATTTATGTAGCTTTCTTGACTAACCTTGTCGGATATTTTAGGTTATCTCGGATATTTTACCATTACACATCAGAGCAGACAATTTGGTCGGAAACAATTTGGCCAAAAGTAAATTCATTAAGCTGCCAGTGTGGTTGGGATGTTGAATTCATTGATAATGAAAAGTTTTAGTCATTCTGTTTGTACGAAGAAGAGATTTTTGTGTGCCAAGGGGAAATTTTGCCTGGAATGATTTTGCAGCTTTTTATGCATCTCTCAGCAATTCCTCCCTGTACTTTTTTTTTAATGTGAAGTTTTTGTTTGCTTCATACTTTTCTGCTTTTAAATGTCTCCATATTTCCGATCATGGATGCTCTGTTTGGGATCAGATTAAGAACAAAACAACGTAAGCTACCAACACCTGAATGCTGGAAACACTTTAAGCCTTCATCATTGCCTGCCTCTTCGAGGCCTCAAAGTTTATGATGTGTGCACCAGTGATCGAAAAATTAGCCTTGGTTCATTTTGCTAAATAAAAACTTTCAGGAAAACACAGTTAAACAAAAAGAGAAAGAATCAGTTGCTAAAAATAAAGCTGGTCTTTTTTTAAAAGTGCAAATTAAGCTCCTACTCTCTTCTCTATCTGGGTTGAGAAAAGAAAAAAGCAATGTCTGACATCCGGGAACATTCACAGCTAGGCTATATTGTTCTCCTTTTGGACAGACACAGTCTCACAGAACACCAACATCAGACAAGGTCACTCTGTGACCATAATAAAATCTATCAGAACACATGGCCACTATGCAACCCACAAAATGCCAAACATCTCCGTCCCTCAGCTGACAGGAGTGACTGCTGATACTTGGTCCATTACAGCTTTTGTCCACCTTCCATATAGATAGGATTTGCGGTCATGCCCAATCGTAGAATTGCCCCTGCTCTCTGAGTGAGCCTGCTTCCTTCAGCTTCCCTCAAATCACCCATCTGAAGCCCAGATCCTACACTAGGTTCTTTCTAACACCCATGGTGTGTGTTTTTCCTCGCTGCAATGGTAAACCCAGCTTCTTCAATGACAGGTGTATTCATGGTGGACTTTGGCTAAAAGGCATTGACAAGATTCTTTAATTCGGTGTTTCTTTTATGTATTTGTTGTCCTTCAATGGCAGAGCCTTCTCTTTATAGGCAAAACCAAAAAACCAGACAAGGAAAAAAAGAGAGAGACTAACAATTATATCCAACCCTCCCCAAGACAACTGTTGTTAACATATTTGTGTATACCTTTCCTGATTTCTTTTCTATACATATATGTTACTATTTTTATCTTCAAAAATAGGTCTAAATTAATCTGTTTGTAACTTGATTTTTTTCAACTTACACCATGACAATGATGATTACATTTGATATGCTAACTTGGTTAGGCTATGAAGGCCCTGTGTTTGGTCAAACACTAGTCTAGATGCTTCTGTGAAGGTATTTTGTGATTCATATCTACAAGGAGTTGACTTCAAGGAGATTACCCTTGATCATTTGGGAGGGCCTTACCAATCAATTGAAAGGCTTAAGAGCAAAACCTAGAATTTCCTGGAGAAGAAGGAATCCTGCCTTGAGACTGTAACATAAAAGTCTTGCCTTAGTTCTCAGCCTGCCAGCCGGCCCTACAAATTTCAGACTTGGCAGCCCCCTCAAAGTGAACCAGTCCCTTAAAACCCTCTCTCCCTCCCTTACTCCTTTCCCCCTCTTCTGTTTCTCTGGAGAACTTTGACCATCTTTTGATGTGAACAGAGACACACATAGCTACCATATCTGTACCATCTTACATATAATGATAAACATTCATTTTATGCTTGTGTAGCCATTTAACTCCTAACTGACAGACACAGAATTTGTTTTCTGTGCCATCTTATTAGCAGCCTAGAAGCATGATTAATTGGCTGAAAGGGAATTAGAAATTTTAAAAGTAGAAAAAAATAAAACCCTAATATTTCTGAAAAATATTTAAATATTTTGTGTCTAAAGATACAAAAAGGTCATAAAGCTACCTTACTCTGAATCAAACTTATCCATACCCATGATTGGCAATATTCTTTTCAATCAAATTGTGAGAGATGAAACTGCAATTGCAACCAATGTGTCTTCAACCAAATCAAATGAAGCTACTGTAAACAAGGCTATGATAGGACATTTTTGTAATCAAATTTTTGCACACGTCGGAAAATATTTCTTTAAGTTCTCAGAAGTGGAACTGCTGAGTCAAGCAATATGTGCTTTTAAAGTTTGAGGTCTATAATTCTCCCCCTGGGATTTATTCCAAGTCATGTATTTATAAGACAAAGTTTTGAGTACATCTTAGAAGCCAGACTACATTAGGCCCAAGATACAGAGACAAATTAGCTACATCCTTGGTTTCAAAAGGCTCAGGGCTGAAGCTCACTTGCTTTTGTGCCTAGCACAGTGACCCAACAGGAGGCACTCAACAAGTATTTGTTAACTGAGCAAATGGACAAATGAATGAATGAGTGAGTGTGTGTCAGTTAGCTATTGCTACATAACCAAGTACCTCACTGGCTTAAAACAACAAACAGTTGTTATTTTGTATGATTCCGTGAGTCATTTGGGTGGTTCGTCTTGTCTGGGCTCTCTGACTGCTCTCTGCTGGGGCCAGCATGGCCTCACTCACATTTCTGATAGTGCTCAGGGTAGGTGGTCTTGAAAGGCCCTGGCTGGGATGGTTCATCTCTGTTCCCCAAAGCCTCATATCCTTCCATGGGCTAGCCTGGGCTTGTTCACATGGGGCTAGCCTCGGGATTCCAAAGAATAGCAGAAGAGAGCAAGTGCCAAGTCACAGGCACTTTTCAGATCTTTAGTTGGGTCACACTTGCTCCTGTCCCGTTGGTCAAATCAATTCTCATGGCCACACCTATATCAGGACAGACCCGGTGTGGATATAGGACCGGGAATGGCAGCCTGCTGGGAATAGGATTGCTTCTGATTCTAAGCTCGTGGTCCGTGTCCATTTACCTAAATGCCTGAGCTGGAAACTCGGTTCAGAGTTTCTGAAATTATACCTTGGGTCCTGAACTTTTCCACTAACATGTGTTTAATCCAATGTGTCTGATTCCAGAGGCCATGGCTAAGAAAAGTGTTTCTGGGGAGACTGAATGTGAGCCTCGAATGCATGATCACTACCCTGCTTTCTGACCTTTTTCTTAACAAGTGTGGAGAATGATAACTCAGTGGTGTTGGGGCCACCAGTGACTCATTCCGTCTCTCCTCACGAACACAGATAAAGTTCATCCGTTACCTGGGTCCCCAACCACATAGCCTCTTGGCTCCACGGACATCATTTTTCTACTTGCTCAGCACTTGAAAGGTGATTTAATGTGAAATTCCTTGGCATCAATTAAACGCTGGCCTCCGGATGGCACCGTGAGGGACCACTTGGGGAGCAAAGCGGTGCCTCTCATTACAAAAACTTTGTGCGGATTTTCAAAGAACAGTTACTGAAATGATGCCTTCGCTACCACTTCTGTCCTGGAAATCTCTGGCTCCTTCTAAATGCACATGGCATGTTCAAAACAGGAGAAAATAGTTGGTGGAAATCTCCTGCATTCTTTACTTGTGAGGGCACAGAGGTTAATTGGGGAAATAGTTCTCTAATGGAAGCCAGATTTGGAGAAAGTGAGGAAACAAATTTAAAAATCATGTCTCCGGCGTGGGGGAGAGGGACAAATTTTGATTTTGTGGGTCCCTGACATAGGGCTGTCTGGGTCAGTTAGGCAAATAGGATGATCTTAATAGCTCCAATTTATTCTCCCTTTTGGCGCTCTGCATTCAGCAGACTGTTCTATGAGCTGTTTATTGTCTGAACTGTTGGATTCTGAGAAAGTTTCTTTGATGGCATCATATGGGAAAGCGTTCCCTGCAAACTCATATTCAGTCAGGTTTAGCTTCTAATCCTTCCCTTTCCTGTTGTTCCTCCTGCCACAAGCAACACACACACACACACACACACACGCATACACCCCACATTATCTGCCTCCTTCCCTGCTTCCATGTTGTCATCCCAGAAAGGGTGTAGAACAGTGCTTCTCAAACTATCTGGGTAAAAGATCGTTTTTTAAGATATCTAATCCACTGCAATACCTCCATAAATAGGAAAAAAAATGTTTATAAGAATATACATAACAAAGATATACAAAATACAAGTCCGACATTTTTACTATTCCATTAGGCAGGCATGAAAGCATTCAGTTAAATTGTTATAAAGGTTTCTCACACTCACTCTCCATTTCTGTACTTACTTTGTCACACACTGGTAACCAGTGGCCGAGCACACGCTGCACAGCACTGGTGCAGAGCCCCGTTTCAGCAGCAGACTGGATGCCCAGCGTTCCTTTGTTTATTCACCCATTTATCCTGCGCACGGTTATCGAGCCTGTGTTCCACACCAGGAGTTCTGTGAAACAGCGCCAGTTAAAACTGCTACAGAGGGTCCGTCAAGTAGAGGGCAGACACGGGACTAGGCCTGCCCTACTCCTGGGGCAAGGCAGTGACCCGGTTGTAGGTGTTGGTGGGAGGCCATCTCACCCAAGTGTAAGGGATCAAGGAGGCTAGCTGGAGGAAGTGGGATCTACGCCAAGTCTCGAAAGAAGAGGAAAAATGGGTTCAGTGGAAAGAGGGGTCTACGTTGGTAAGAGGGACTGTAAGGGAGAAGTCCTCTCCCGGGAGAGGGAAGGACATTTTCAGATGTCGCAGTGTGTTCAGGGCAGAGCAGGGAGTTGGGTTTGCCTTAGTGCAGAGGTGGAGAAAAGGAGAGATGAAGCTGGGATCTAGAGCACGGGGCTCAGAAGGGGTGCTTTGAGGCTGTGCTAAGCAGTAAGGCCTTCATCCCAAGGAGCACAGGAAATGCCGGAGGCACTGGGCAGGGAAGCTCCCAGCAGCAGATCCGCATTTCAGGAGGCTCCCAAGATTGCTGTGTGCAGAGGTTACAGGGAGGTGAGGGCCAGTTGGGGGCTGCTGCTGACACCCAGCTCCGGGTGACAGGTCCTGGCCCAGCTTTGTCGGGGTGGCCCTGAGAGGAGGGGCCCAGCCTGCACAGATAGATGGAAGGCCCGTAGGACTCAAGGCAAATTGTTTGCAAAAGGAAGGGAAAAGAAGCTTCAGGGAGACCACTGAACCCGAAACACTGTTGGGTGTGGGTTGTGCAGAGCTGGCCCAGTGAAGGGCTTCTCCCACCCCCAGCCCGGCACCGGCAGAGCCTACTGCCTGACCCAGACTGATGGCTTTTCCCAAGATTCTTTTTAAAAACAGCTGGATCCCCCCGCCCCCAATCCAAATTACAGGAAAACAATGAAGGCGTGACCAAAAGAAAGGGATTCACTCCACATCATGTTGGGAAAAGACCAACCCAGAATAAGTAGGTTTGCAATCCTCAAAGCTGTACCTTCTGCCTCTTTTTTGTTGCTGTTGTTGTTTTTTTAATAACAGCCCAAAGCCCAGGGTTTGATGTGTGTAATGTGTGCCACGAGGGTATCTGTCTTTGTTTCCTGATGGACAGATGCTATGACCGAAGACCAGTGTTTGATGCTGAGATCACACAACATTCTGCCAACATCAGTTAAATGACGAATCTCGTACAAATAATTCATCTGGTGTTTAGGAGGGCATTGAGCCAGATTGCAGTGATGTCTCCATTTTTTTACATGCTAAGGAGGCAACGTTTCGGAGGTAGCTGGGCAGAAATGGAGGTGGGTATGATTTCTGCAGGTGGACCAGGGTACCCTCCTTCCCCGGAGGCCATGAGGGCTTTGCAGGTGTCATGCCCCCCAGAGAAGCCAGGGTCGCAGCAATGCGGCCAGAGTGCATCCTTCTGCCGCATTTCTTTCCGGAGCCTGTAATTCGCTGAAGGACATTCCTCAGGGTCGGTTCACAGGCTGAGTTAGTACCCTTGGTTCAGGGAGGGTAAAGGGACAGGGAGGAGAGGGGCTTCTCGAACCAAATGTAAATGATGGGCCCATTGATTAAGTGTCCCTGCAGCTGGGCTTCAATACCTCATCACCCATCTGGAGCAGTGAGGACTTCTCCTTAATAAAAAAAAATCCTAACAACAACAACAAAAATTAAGAGTTGCTTCAGGGCTCATAATTTTTGCTTCATCCCCATGTTAAGAATTAGGACCACCACATGATAGGTGCTTAATAAAAGTTTGAGGATGAATGGACGAATTGTCATTTCCCCAATGTTGTCAATTTCTGTATACTCAGTTTTTGTCTCTCCCACTTTTTATTCCCCTGTGGATGTGGGGATTATATCCGTCTTAACGAAGACTCTTTCCCCAGCGTCCAGCACAGGGCCTGGCCCCGAGGTTGAATGACTGGGTGGACGGATGGTGGAGGAGGAAAAGCCAGGCCTTCCCATGCCCAACCCAAATGCCGACTCCTGGGGGGCCCTTTCTTAGGCTGCTGCAGCCTTCCCTGCCCACACCCATGGGGCAGCCCACAACCTGGGACTGCCCTACTATAGATAGATAGACTCCAGCACTCTTCTGGTAGGTTCTGCATGGCTCCAGTGTTCCCCGGTAATGTTTGGCTTGGTAACATTCTTTCTATTGGCCTCCTCCCCTCATCTTGCTTCCCCCACGATTGCCCCCAAATGGACGACTTACACTTGAAGATTTATCTCAGGATCTAGTTCTGGGGAAACCCAAAGTAAGACAGATGGACCACGTCCTGGCTCCCCGTGATGATAACCTGACCAGGATAGATAGCGTGCATCCCCTCCCAACCTTTCATTTAGGAAAAAACCAAACCAAAGGAAAACTGAACATTTTCAACCGTCCTCACCAGTCAATAACATTTTCCCACAATTGCTTTATCTCTTCTTTGCCCTCTTTCTCTCTCTCAATCTTTCTCAATGTATTTGTTTGTATTTTTAGAAATACTATGATTATATAATGTATAATTATATTATACTAGTATTTTATTTATTATATTATACTTTTATTATATTTTATAATATATTAGGGAGAAACATGTGTTTAGACTCCTAATGGGAAGCATTTTTTTGATAGACATGCCTTTTTCTCACAAATCTGATACATTTTATGTCTCTCTCTCTCTATATATATATATATTTTAGAACCATCTGAGAATAAATTTCAGACTTCATGAAATTTTACCTGCAAATCCTTTAGCATGTGTCTACCAGAAAAAAAGGGGCACTTTCCTCTGTAACCAGAAATTCCATGATCACACCCAAGAAACTTAACATAGGTATAATAATACTATCTCATATATAGTTCATACTCAAATTCTGCCACCTGTTCCAATACCATCCTTTATATCCGTGGGACTGTGTACATACCATCCTACTGGCCCTGACACAATGCCCTGTGGATAGCCATTAAATTCAAGCGGAATGAACAGAATGGAATGGGTTCCCTAAACTAAGAGGTGGAGAGGTTTTGGTCATGTGCTTCTGGGAGACGGACAAATATTGCCACCAGAGGGTGGAGCCTTGCAGGGCTTCCTGAACCCTACGTCACATAGTCGAGGGTGCATAGCTGGGTCCCATCACAGCCCCCAACCTCGATCCTCAGACTTCTTCCCCAGAGAGCCCGGGAGCAGGGAGGGGCGATACTTCTCTCTGGGCCCACCATGCTTGCACCTGTCGGTCCAGTTACTAATGTTTATTGGTCCTGCTGTTTCCAGAATTTTAATTGGAAAGAAAAGAAAGCATCACCAAAAATCGAGGTCAGGGAAATCCAATGGCTGTCCATGGTTTTCAGGACTGGCTGCACCATTTGCAGGGGCCAGTACAAAATGCAGATATAGGCCGCTTGTTCAGAACTTATTAGGGATTTCAAACAGTGACAGCAGAGCATTAAACCCAGTTGCAGGGCCCTTCTAAGCATGGGGTCCTCACAGGACACATGCACATGAAGGTGAAGGTTGGACTGACTGAAGGTTGACACCAAAAGCAGGGAATATTGACCAAAGGTTTAAAAGTCTCGTGGAGTTATCGCTTCTCGGCCTTTTGGCTAAGATCAAGTGTAGTCTCTGTTCTTATCAGTTTAAAAGTCTCGTGGAGTTAAAACTAAATGACTTTTGAAATTAAAAAAAAAAAAGATTAAATGAGAATTCCACATAGGAAAAAACAACTAAATGACTTAACCCAATGCCCGGCTGGTCAGCAGGGACTCTACCCCGTAGCCTCTATGGTTCTTACAAAGGCATCTGCGGTTGTCATGTACTCTGTCACCTTGGAGCACGTGGCAGATTTGAGACTGTTTCCTGCCATAAGCTTGCTGGTTCTTATACTCATCTGTTACATACCATCGCCCCCCTCTTCCGTCAGGGCTGGTTTGACCCAGGCTGTCCCTCCCCACTGTTCCTCGGGCAAGCCGCATCCTGTTCCCTTCCCTGACTTCCCACTCTCCAGCTTTCCGTCGCATTGAATATTGCAGAAGCTCTGTCAGGGAAGAGGAGGGGTTCTGTCTCCCTGGTTCCTTTCTGCACTGACACGATTCCCAGGGAAGGAGACTGCAGAGTCTGTCGGCAGGGTAACACACCCCACGGCTGTGTTAAAGAAGGGCCCAGCTCTCCTTGGAGCTGCTTTCGCTCCAAGGACTCTAAAGGACAGAGCTGCTGCCACTATTTCAGCGTGAAGCCAGGAACCTGGGATGGGGAGAGCAGAAAGAGGGAGCAGGGTGGGGGGACCCGACAGGGCTGGGAGTGGAGCGCTGCGGGAGGAAGGAGATCCAGGGAGTCCAGAGGGAGAAGGGGTTCCAAATGTCCTTTTTTATGCACCAGAGGATGATGTGCTGGGGGAAAGGATGTTTTGCTGTTCCTCCGGACGCTACCCCTGATTTTAAGACTGCCTTTCTTGTGATTGCCTCGATGTAAATCTGGCCCCCTTCCCCAGACTTGCTGGTTATAACCACAAGCATGAAGCAGAGACCCGTGGTAGCAGCCAAAATGAAGGTCATCCCCTGATGGGAACCCGCGGAGGCCTGGAGGCCTAGCACCCTCCTGCAGGTGTGTGGTCAAAAAGCAACTGTGAGTTCCTGTCGCCAGTCCCTGTCCTCAGCAGGGAGCCATAGAAAACCGAGATTTCAACAGAAGTCTGGAAAAAGTAAACATGGCCAGCGGGAGAAACTCGAAACTTCTTCTAGTCAACAGGAAACGTTTCCCTTTTGGTCTGTCAGAAGCAGTCAGGAGCAGTGTGTGGAGCCCTAATTTTTCTTGTCTTGGGATGTAATAAAAATAGCCACTCTCTGGGTGTAAATAAATGGCTCCTCCCCGCTGCATCGTCACCACTATTTAGAGCAATAGCAAGGACTGAATGCTGTTCTAAGCTGGAATTTTGCAAAGTTGTGTTGCTGTTTTCGATTGCGGGGAGATTTCCGACGTGGTGTCTTTCTCCCTGGGACTGGAAGGAATTTGTGTCTGGAACAGAGAAGAGGAGGGCTTCAGGGATTCAGAATGACGAGAGACCTGGGAGACAAACAGATGTTACCATTGGATCCACAGCAAGACCTTCCCAGGACTCTAGACTCTTCCTTTTGGAGCCTCTACCCACTGGGCTGCTGGCAGACCTCCACCACACTTGAGAGTCCCTTTGCCTCTGAAAGCCAGTTGACCTCAGGAAAGGTGGGCCATGAAACCCAGGGGAGCGAGAGAGCAGACAAGTTCATAGCCAAGGTTATGATAGGAGAGACCGTACAACCTCAGCCACTGCGGAAAGATAATTCTGCCCTGTGAAAGGAGAGGCATGCTCCCCATCTGAGCTCCAACACTGAGGAAGCCAACACTGAGGAGGCTGCAAAGGACAAGGGTGCAAGCAGAGAGGAAGTGGGTTGGGGAGGAGGAGGCAAGGATGCCCCGAAAGGCTCACACACACAGTCAGTAGCTCCATGATTCCCGCGTACGTAAAGGCCATGTTAACCAGAGTCATGTGTTTCTTGAGCACCTAACAGCGCTCTAAGGTAGACTTGGAGAAGCAAGGCAGAATCCTTGCCCTCAAGGTTCTTCCACTCTGGGAGGGGGTAGGGAAGCAAACCTCAAATGATAGATACACCCCAACAGTCAGTCTGCTGGTTATCTCAAACTTACTGACACCTACTACGTGCTGTCCTGAGGAGAGTAGGGATGGAGGGTGTGGGAACAGATAATAAAGATTTTAAAACGTCTAAAAATAATAGATATTTTAAATTGTAAATGTTTAAAACAATAAGTATTTAACATTTAAAAAGATGACTGTATCCCAGTTCCACCTGGATAGAAAGGTGGTGGCCAGTTATCCTGTCGGGGCAGGCGGGCCCCGAGCAGTCTGGAAACAGAAGCAGAGCTCATTGTGAGCGGACTTGTGCAGTAGCCTGTGTCCTGGGAATCTGCTTCGGTTCCCAGGCTGGCCCTGAGGACATGCTCTGTGCCTGGACGCTGGGGATGGGCGGGTACCAGGCTGGGAGAGACTGAGGACGAGGCCTTGCACTTCAGTTAATCACGGTTTTGTTCTGCTTTTACTTTCTGCTATCCCTGTGCGTACCGCCAGTCTCCTCTGTTCTTCACCTGGTCTTTGCAAGTAACCAAGTAGATGCAGATTCCAGACAATGACATTTATGCTCATTGAAACCAAGGAATCTGGGGGGCCCAGGGGGCTCAGTCGGTTAAGTGTCCTACTTGTGGTTTCCTCTCAGGTCTTGATCTCAGGGAGGTGAGATGGAGCCCGGCATCCACTCCTTGCTCAGCAGGGAGTCTGCATGAAGATTCTCTCCCCCTCTGCACCTCCCCACCTCCCCCCCACCCCCACTCACATGCACAGTTTCTCTGTCTCTCTCAGTCAATCGATCAGTCAATCAAATCTGGCTCTGGGGGTGGGGGTGGGGGTGGCATGCAGGTTTAGCCTCATTAATCAAAAGATGGTGCGAAGACCAATCGCTGAGGGCTGCTGCTAGTGTGTCAGAAACACAGAGTATGGAGCCCCACCCCAGACTTGCAGAAAGAATCACGGTCTGCCTTGTAACAAGATCCTTTTGTGATTTAGATACACATTAAACTCCGAGACAGGCTGGTTAGAGCACAGGCTTGCCAATCAAAAAGTCATGTGCTGTATGACTGTGGACAATCCACACAAGCTTTCTGAGCTTCAGTGTCCACATCTGTAAAATGGGCATCGAAGAATAGAATCTGTCAGTGTCCTCAGTGAGATAAATGACCCATGTGCAGTTTTTACCGCAGACCCCCAGGATAAGTGCTTAAAATGTTGTCATTATTAACCAGATGATGACACCCTCTGGCCATGCAACTGACCTTGGGCCGCTTTAACTTTTCCTAGGGTCCAGCTACGGGCACTGTTCCCTGAGTCCTTGTACACAGTTTAGCTTCTTCTTAGCGTAATAATTGGTAGAATTACAAAGGACTGGGGCTGGAAAGAAAGGAAGTTTGAGTTTCTAGTGAGTCTGCCCTCTTTCCTTCCCCCCTGAGGAGGCTATGGCCCAAGACTTTGCCTGGAATCATAAGGCGAAGGGCTCGCTGAGCCCGGGGAGCCTGTTCCTGAGTTCCCCCGTTTCAGAATCTCTCACCAAAATAAAAACAACAGCTTCTGTGCAGACCCCAGACTCGGGGTTTATCAGAAGAAGCATCTCATTTAATCTGCAGAACGATCTTCCACTTCAAAGACAAGAAACCGAAGCTCTCAGGTTAAGTAATGTGCCCAAGGCCTCAGAACCTCAAAGGGCAAGCAGGGGCAGAATGGATCTGGTGTGCTGACTCCAGGGCTCCCTGTGGACCGCCCCTTCTACTCCACCCTCCTCAGGAAAGCTCCCTGCAGGAAAGAGGCATGTGTGGGGGCGCTTCTGGGTATCAAATGTACTGTTTCTTGGCCTGGGTGGGAGATACAGGGGTATTCATTTTACCTGTCCTCTGTAAACTGTGCAAATATTTTCACACACACACACACACATTNCGCCCCTTCTACTCCACCCTCCTCAGGAAAGCTCCCTGCAGGAAAGAGGCATGTGTGGGGGCACTTCTGGGTATCAAATGTACTGTTTCTTGGCCTGGGTGGTAGATACAGGGGTATTCATTTTACCTGTCCTCTGTAAACTGTGCAAATATTTTCACACACACACACACACATTGTATACATCAAAATATTGCACACCCATAACATAAAAACAAATAGAAAAGAACAGGGACGCCTGGGTGGCTCAGTGGGTTGTGCCTCTGACTCTTGATTTTGGCTCAGGCCTTGATCTCAGGGTCGTGGGATCGAGCCCTGCATTGGGCTCTATGCTCAGCATGGAGTCTGCTTGGTTTCTCTCCTCCCTCTGCCCCTCCTCCTGCTCTCCTGCTTGTGCTCTCGCTCTCAAATAAATAAGTAGATAACATCTGAAAGAAAAAAAAAACAATAGAAGACGACTCTCACAGATGTTTGAATACAACCCTGGCCCTGGCGTATCTCAAGGTAGGAAGAAGGGGCTTAGGCTTGACATAAAAGCAGGAAAAAAATATCCTGGGCTTAGCCTAGGAGCCTGGAGTTAGCACCTTGACTAGGGAGCAGATAAGCCAATGCCTGGCAGGGCCTAAAGGGGCATGGTAGGTCGGGCCTAACATTTAGAAATGTCTCGAAAACCAGGCCATGAAAAAAATGATTTGCCTTTTGCTTCGCAGGTTCCTGGTTATGACAGGTGTTAGCGTATTCTCTTTCGTCAGTTTCCCAGGACGTCAGGAGGAACGATGATTATATGACTGGCAGTCATTTATGATCCCGGAAATTAGGAAACCACCTAAAAGTCCACCAGTAGGGACAAATCTAATAATGTATGGTGTCTCCATGTGAAGGAGGGGCACTAGAAGTCATTTAAATACTAGGACATAGTGAACGTAACAAGGATTTTACCTATAGCTGTGCTGGGTTGAGGGCCTTCTGTGTGTCAGGCCCAGGTGCCCATTGTGGTAACTCATTCTCACAGCGCATCCCCATTCTACAGATGAGGAAATGGAGGTTCAGGGCCGTGCAATAATTTGGTCAACATCCCGCAGCTGTGACATGCAAAGACGTTCATGACATCTTACATTTAAAAAGCAACTTATAACTCAGGGTGTGCGGATCATTTCAGTTTCGAATACGAGGTCCGGTAACGGGGAGTTGGTGATAGAGATTATGTCACACGTGAGCCGGCTCACAGACAGCCCTGCCACTGTTGCATATATTGCTGTGGATTTCTGGTGGTTGATATGGAAGGAATTCATGGCATAGTCAATTAAAAAAGGAAGAAGAAAAGGCAGAATTTGCGATATGATTGCATTGTGTGTGTGTGTAGTCAGTGATTTTAAACTGAGGGTGATATGCGCCTCAGGGGACATTGGGCAATGTCTGGAGACACGTTTTGTTATCACACATGTAGAGGCCGGAACACTGCTAATAAACACCCTATCATGCACAGCATCGGGCCACCACAGAGTTATCCCACGCAAAGCGCCACACACACGCACACGCCCACACACACGCACACGCACGCACACATACACGCACACACACACGCTGAGAGAAGGAAAGTCTACAAGGATATTTCAGAATAACAATTGTTATCTTTGGGTGTAAGCTGAATTTTTTTCCATATCTCTCTTTTCTAATTTTTTTCCTAAGCAAGGAACATGATTAAGTGTGTGCGCGCGCATCGCGGTGTGTGTGTGGGGGGGGGGTATCATCTAGTTACAATTGCCTTAGAAACAGTTCAGTTGAAGATGAGCCCCAGAGGGGAGGGAGATTTGGGGGAAGTTTTCCAGCGGTTCAAGCCCAGGCCTTGTCAAGCCCCGCCTCCAAGGGTTCCTAGATCCGAAGCCTGGGTAAAAACCCAGCCCGCGGCCACCTGCGGGGAAAGGCGTCCGAGGGCGGGAATCCCTGCGGGGGGAGGCCGCACCCACCCCGGGGAGGTCAGCGCGGGGCGGTGGAGGTGAACTTGCAGGAGGCGCGGTGCGAGCAAGGGCGCGACGCCCAGGCTTTGTGGCCGTTGCTAATGATGGGGCGGCAGTCCCCTCACCTGCTGCTCATGCTGTGTGATGGCTCTGTTTGCTCTTTGCCCTGTTCCGCACTCAGTCTCAGTTCTGTAGCCACCTGGGTCACGGCTCCTTATGGGAAATAAAGAGAGAGACAATAGTGTCCCGGCTTAAAACAGAAAGGCCCCGACAGCTGCTGAGCAGCTCTTGTGTCTGCTCCCTCCCACGGCTGAGGAGCAGACATAAACCATCCCATATAAAGAAGGCAAGAGGGGCCCAGACAATGGCTGGAAACTCAGAGGGGCTCCTGGCAAGTTTCCTGAAAGCCCTGGTGAAGAAGCAGACAGTGCGAAACAAAGGGCCACCCCCGGGGCCACCTCATAAACCCCCGCTCCTCATCAAGGGAGAGGCATGTGCCTCTCAGCCGAGCCCCTTACTGAAGTGCTCCAACCTTTGAATCAGACCGCAGCTTCCCAGGGCTAAATGCTGGTCAAGTGCCCCTCCCGCCCCCCAGGTCCCATCCCCCCTCCCATCCCATCATCCCCCATCAATGATGGACTAGAAAATAGCTCTGCTCAGCGCTTTCTCCCTGCGTGCTGGAGAAATCTCTCTCTTGCCAAGATTTTCCAAATCAGTGTTCTGCGTCTGAACTAAGCAGATTCCCGGACCTGTGGCCGTAGATCAAGTATGGCAAATAGGCTTCTAGTCTCTGAATGATGGGAGGTGGCTGTCTGCAGTGCTGGGTCGAGAAGCTCCCTGGGACCCCATCCAAGAGAGTGAGGAATGAGCTGTGATTGCTGAGCTCTGCCTGTCATGGGTGTATGTCTGGGGGGCTGTGCCCGAGTGTGCCTCTGTGCCTGCTTTAGCCCTTGACCAGACCATCCACCTGGTTATTCCCAACTGTAGTGGAATTTCTGAACCTTCCACTCCAGGGGGCAGTTACCAATTCCAATGGCAGAAATATGACAGCTCACCAGCATCCGAAAACCTTTGGGGACTTGTCAAATGCAGATTCCTGGACCTCAGTAGGCTGTGTTAGAGCATCCTGGGGCGATGTACCTAAAAATGCCAGTTTCTGGGCCTCACTCCAGAGCTCCTAACATGGAATATCTTGAGGTGGACGCAGAAATCTTTACTCTTGACAAGCACCCCCAGGTGATCTGTATGCACACCAGAATCTGAGAACCATTTATCTAAAGATACTGTTTCTACCTGGAACAACTAGAAACATTCTTAAAATTGCTGTTGGTTTATGGTGGTTTTAAAATATGTACAATATTCTTTTTCTTAAGATTAATAAATTAATACATCTTTTCTTTAGATTTATTTGAGGTAGAGTGTGCCCGCAAGAGTCGGGGGAAGGGCAGAGGGAGAGGGAGAGAATCTCCAGCCGACTTCCCCGCTGAGGACAGAGCCAGACATGGGGTTTGATCCCACGACCCAGAGATCATGACCTGAGCTGAAGTCAAGAGTTGGATACTTAACCAACTGAGCCACCCAGTCTCCCCTAAAATATGTCCAATATTCTTTAATATTCCTCCCTGTAAAGGGAGCCTTACTCCCACCCCCTAAGTGTGGGCCAGACTTAGAGACTGACTTATGAATAGAACATGCAGGATGTGAGAGGACGTGACGTCTAAGATGAGGGCATAGTGGCCTCCTCCTTGCTCTCTTGGCTCACTTCTTTGAAGGAAGCCAGCTGTCAGGTCATAAGAATAGCCTACAGAGAGGCTCCCATGGAGAGAAACTGAGGCCTGCTGCCCACAGCCGTGTGAGTGAGCCAGCAGAGGCCCTGGTCTAACCCTCAGATGATAGTAGCCCCAGCTGACTTCTTGAATGTGACCTCGTGAGAGACCCTGAGCTGGAGGCACTTAGCTGAGCAGCCCTCAGGTTCCTGACCCACAGAGACTGTGAGGTAACAAGGGTGTCTTGTTTGAATCCTCTAAGTTTGGGGTGATGCAGCAATAGAGAATGATTATGTGAATAAAAATACAGTTTCCACTGATCTTTCACCGGGCTACACTGTTCACGGAGTAAGCCAACCCTGGACAAGTGAGCTTGACTTCTCTGAGGAGAAGGTGTTGTTTACTTCCAGCTGATTCTCTGGTCAGAGCCAGACAGACTCTGCGGGCAGGCTGTCCCCAAGCCATCTGAGCCTCAACAAGGCTGAGGTCCTTGCAGGAGGCCCCGCACTGTGTTTGCCCTGAGGAGTTCTGTTTGATGTCCCACCTGTGTGTACATGGCCTTTGCCCTGCCTCCCTGCAGGGGCTTTAAGTCCTTATCAAGTTCACAAAACCTGCAATGTTCAGCCCCACCCCTCTCCCCCACTTGCATCTTCCAGCATTTTGCTTCCTTACACACCGAATGTTTCCCCATCACCCCAAAATCTATGCCTGCATGGCTCTGCTCACACTCCCCTCTGCCTGGGATGCCCTTCCATGCCCTTGTTTCACCTGCACTAGAGCTTTTCTCAGCTTCCCCACATCCCTTCCACGAGTGTTGGGGCTTGGTTTCCACTCCCCCACCCTGAGAATGATGCAAATCTTATTTTACAGTATAAGTTTTGCTTTGGGGGTCTAGGCAATAGCTCTTTTAAAGGACAGTCACTTGAGCACCCAAACGCAGGCATGGAGAATTTCTCTTTGTTTCTCTCTCAAGTCTAGCTCTGTGGTTCTCCATGTCTGTGTGCTAAGAATTCCTGTATGTGGTGATATATGCAATCTGAATTTAAATACAACTGTGAACTTTTTATGCAATTGAAAAAAAAATCACCTTCCCTATAATCAACCCTGGCTACCTGTGTCCTTAACACCTTGCGGCAATTTTGACTTCTGTGATTTGCACTGTATGCACTTGGCACAGGGCTGTGATCCTTAAAGGGATTCCACTGCAGTAACTCATCTAGAATCCCAGACTGCCTGCGATGGGGAAAAAAGCCTTTAAGATAATCTAGGCCTGTAGTTCTTAAATTTGGTGTTATACACTCCTTTGAGTGTATAATGAAAACAATAGAAACCCCCAGGAGAAAACTTTGGCCCCTAAAATTCCTACCTGGATTCCAGGTTTAAAATCCATAATCTAGTTTAATCTCATTTTATAGATAAGAAAAAAGAGGCTTAGAGAAGGTAAGCGAACTGGCTGAGATCTGGCCAGCCAGTGAAGAGCTGGGACTAGACTCCAGATCTCTTTATTCTTCCATCCCTGGTTCAATGCCTAGATGAGGGCGCTTCCCATAAGCACCCCGAGTCTGTGCCAGCCTTGTCTCTGCCTGTGAGGTACAGCAAGACAGAACCTCACTTCACGTCTCTAGCCTGTGTGACACTTCACCCAAGTTTGGACAGTCGAGCAGTATCCTCTATCCTGGGGCCATTTCATTGCTCACAAGTTTCAAATAGGGAGAACGTGAGGCCTTCCCATTCCTCCTTTGAGAGATGGGTTGGGCCCAGAGGTTCTGACCACCAATATGTGGGGTCTAGGCAGAGGCTTCAAGCTGAGCCAAGATTGGCCAGTTAGACCAGCTGGGATTCATGATGAAGAAATCCAAGACAAAAATAGACTTCTGTGGTGGAAGAGAGAGCAAAGACATATGTACTGATATAAAGTAGGAAAATTGTCTCCAAAATGAGCTTGAGCAGGCTCAAACCAGGTTTTAAGGACACGGGGAGCTGGGGTTGATTATAGGGAAGGCGAGAGGTATGAGGACAGAGATGGCCAAGAGCCAAATGATTCCCCCAGGAAGCTAAATTGTATCATTGCTGCTTTTTTGCATCGGTATCTTAGAAATGACGGATTCGTGTCTGTTAGGATAGTTTTGCTTAAAACACACAAAAATAAAAACCAGAACTATGTTAAAACCATAAAGGGTGGGGCACCTGGGTGGCTCAGTTGGTTAAGCGCCAACTCTTGATTTCCACTCAGGTCATGACCTCAGGGTTGTGAGATCCAGCCCCCCCAACTTCCACCCATTGGCTCTGCCCTGGGTGTGGAGTCTGCTTAAGATTCTCCCTCTCCCTCTGCCCCTCCCCGCTCCCCTTCCTCTCCCTTTCTTAAAAAAATAAACAAAGCTAAACAAAGCAAAACCATAAAGGGAGTTTATCAGGTTTTGTAACTTCAAAGTCCGGAGGTAGGGTAGACTTTAGGAATAGTTTGATCAAAGATCTGGCTCAGTTTCTCCATAACTTTGTCAGCTCTGCCCTTCTTTGGGTGCTGGCTTTGTCCTCAGACTTTGTCCTCTTTGTAGCAAAGTTCATACAGCAATCCCAGGTCTCATACCTATATACCATGCTCTCAAGAACAAATGCAAACAGGTAGCCTTTCTCCAATCACTGAACAAAAGTCCCGGGTATCAGGCTCATCAGTACTTGAATCAATCACCATGGCAGGGGAGATGAGATTACACTGAAGGGTTGGGCCAGTCACAGCCCATCCTGCGGCTGGGGCTGGCTCAATTCCCGGCAAGTCCAGAGCTGCCACACAGCAGAACTGGGTGGATAGGTGGTGTGGAGACAGCCACAATGCTCACTCCATGGATTTCAGGGGCTGTGGCACGATCTACTAGCACTGTGACAATCTTGTATTTCTCCAAAGTCCTAGTTTGATACGGTCCACACCGTATTTGCAGTGTTTTCTTCCAATTCCTTCACCAGGCACGATTGAGCCCCTCTGAGTCCTTCCTACTCCTCTTGTGAGTTGTGAATCTGACACTGAAATACACCAATTCAATGTTTTAAAATCAGAGAAAATCAGAACAGGAAGGGGGTGGTTTGAAGTCATCTCATTTTTAGAGAGGTGCTTCCCATCTGGATTCCATATTCAGTGCTCTTTCTCTGACCCACTGGGATGCTCTACAGGGTAAATTTTGGAAGAACGGGTTTGATGAGTTCTGTGACATAAGAGCAGGGCAAATTACTTAACCTGTCCAAGCCTCAGTTCCCTTATCTGTCAAGTGAAAACGGTGACAGTAGAGCTTACTTTATAGGGGATGGTGAGGATTAAATCTGTATGTGTTCCCTAGTGCTGCTGTAACAAACAGGCACACATCAAGTGACTTAAAACAAATACAGACATTTATTGTCTCAGAGATCTGGAGGAATGAAGTCTGAGACCAATGTATCTGCCTGGCTGTGTTCCTTCTGTCAGCTCTAGGGGAGAATCCATCTCCTTGCCTTTTCTAGCTTCTAGAGGCTGCCTGCATTCCTGGGCTCATGGCCCCTCCTGCATCCCCAGAGTGTTTCATTCTCCCCTCTGGCGGCATAGTCAATCCTTTCTTTGACCTTGACCCTGTTGCCTCCCTCAGTCAAGCCCCTTGAGATGACACTGGACTCAGCCAGATAATACAGAAGTATCTCTCCATCTCAAGATCCTTAACTCAATCATATGTTCAAAGTTTCTTCTGCCATATACGGTCACATATCTACAGGTTCTGGGGATTGCGATGTAGACTTTTTTTTTTTTTTGGCAGTGGGAGGGACATTTTCTTTTTATCACAAAATAATATAATCAACATGAAAGTGTGTTGCATAGTGATGGGTACATAATAAGCATTCACTAAATGCCATTATTATCATGTAGGTACCACCTACTGTGTGCCCAGCACTGTGCTAGACGTGAAGCTACCACAGTGATCAAGACAGACGTGACACCTGCCATTGTGGGGCTTGTCCAGTCTCATCGGAATAAGCTTTGAGCTCTCAGATTCTTATGTATAATGATATGCTTAAATCTATTTCAAATATGCTCAGGGACTGTCATCAGTCAGCTTTTGCTGTGTAACAAACTATTCCAGACCTTACCCACTCAAAACTACTTAGTTAGCTCTCAATTTTATAAGTCATGAATTCTTGTTCTTGTTTTCTGGTCTGTGCTGGATGTGGTTGGTTACAACCGGGCTCAGCCATGGTCAGTGGGGGCTGCTGGTTTATAATGATCTTTGCTGGGATGCATAGGGCCTCTCTCCATGTGGTTTTCATCATCCAGCAGGTTGCCCGGGCTTGTTCACGTGTTGGTGGAAGGAAGCAGCAAGAATAGAGGTTGCAAAGCCTCTTGAGTTCCGGACTCAGAACTGACACACTGTCACATCTCTTCCTTCCTTGATCCAAGCAGATCACAAGCCCGGATTCAAGGGGTAAGGAAATAGACTTCAGTGCTTCATGGAGCAGCTGTAAACCACTGGGGCCACTTTGCCATCCACCATACTGACACTGCAGGGAAGAGAAAGGGGGAATGGAGATTACGTCCCTGTGGAACAGTTACTGGAGGAGAATGTTCCCCAGGAAAGGAGGCAGCAAGGCCACAACCTGTTCAGGAATGGCCTAGGGGTGGCTAATTATTCTTGGGCTCTCTGTGAAGCACAACGCGTTAGCATATTTCTTTCTCTCTGTGCTAAAATGCCAGGCCCCAAGATCTCTATTATAAATGACACAATTAAGTCCTTGGCAAGAAAAAGTCAAGTTCACCAACCTTTCTTCTCTTTTTCAGGAAGCTAGTGAGGACAAGCAGAGCAAGTACACCAAAGTGTGCACAAGTGACAAAAGACATATAAATTTGGAGACATTAAGAGAGGTCATCAGAACACTAGGTTTCCTTAAAACAAAGGCCTCTGTTTGTCATTGGCAAATGTGAGTGGAAAAAGCAGGGTATAAAACAGTTGATCCAGCCTTACCTTATCCCAGCTTTTTAAAGAGAAAAATATTTCTTTATACATAGGCCTACAAAAACAACTGAAAAGACAAATACACCACAATATTAACAGCAGTTGGTCATCTTTGCTGGGATTAGAGGTGATTTTAATTTTTTTCCTACTTCTCTGAACTTTCCAGATTTTCCCTAGTAAATCTGAGTTACTTTAGTATCAGGGGGGAAAAAATAATTAAAAATATCCACAATAGGTTGGTTCTAATTGCATCGACATTTAAAAACAAAGCTCTAAGTTATCTGATTATGTTGTTAATGGTATTTGCTGGAATTGGGGCTTCCATATTGTTTCCTTTAAAATGATCGTGGGGCATCAATTTGTACACTAAGGTCATGGACTCTTAATTTCAAGTTTATAAAATAAAATGTATTTGTAATTTCCTTCCATTTGTTACCAGTCTCTCACTTCTCTAAATGCCAGGAACTCAAAGATCTTTAGTAAGTGATATACCAGAGGACATTACACTGTCTTCACACAAGTAACTCTATACAACTGTGATTTAATATCTGACTCTTAGGGGTGCCTGGGTGGCTCAGTCAGTTGAGTGTCTGACTCTTGATTTCAGCTCAGGTCATGATCTCAGGGTTGTAAGATCAAGCCCCATGTTGGGTTCCACGCTGGGCTCAGAACCTGCCTGAGGTTCTCTCCTACGTGCTCCATGCCCCCCCAATAATAATAATGATAATAATATCCGACTCTCGGCTCTCATCAGGGTTGATATATATATATATATACACAGAACAGGCCTGCAAAGAATATTTCTGGATCTTTTGTACAGATCTTGCCTGTATTTGGTTTATGGTACTTTC
The DNA here is from genome assembly GCF_002007445.2 of Ailuropoda melanoleuca. Lineage (NCBI taxonomy): Eukaryota > Metazoa > Chordata > Mammalia > Carnivora > Ursidae > Ailuropoda > Ailuropoda melanoleuca. Next base: position 38,418,588 of record NC_048221.1, on the reverse strand, counting down.
CATGGAGATCCCTTTGGTAGATTCCCCATATATACCTTATGAGGAAGTTTGGTTTCCATGATGCATGGCTGTGCTTCCTGTTAGGAAACAGTGAAATGAGGTTATTTATCTTGGTTTCTCTTTGCCTTTGCTGCTGGGTAGCTTAGAATCAAATTTTGTGCTCAATTAAGGGGACTTCCTTTAGCCAAGTTTTTTCTATCTTGTTAAATAGTATCACCATCTATCTATCCGGCTTTAGCCAGAAATCCCAGACAACATTCTAGAATTTTCTGTCTCCTTGTCGCAGTTACCCATCGGGGAGCTTTGTCCTTTGACATCTCTCTCTCTGATCCGTCCATCTGCCATTTTGTGCCTGTATTGCTCAAATAGCCTAACTGGCTATTTTCCCAAATTTTACCATACACTGCTCCTCCACCCATCCCCTTAGCCAAAACCGAAAGTCCATCTTCTACACTGACGGGTCAGTGGTCTTTCTAACACGCCAGCCTGATCCTGTAACCTCCTGGTTAAGAATCTTCACGTGCTTGGGGCGCCTGGGTGGCACGGCGGTTAAGCGTCTGCCTTCGGCTCAGGGCGTGATCTCAGCGTTATGGGATCGAGCCCCACATCAGGCTCCTNGAAGTCGCAGTTCCTTAGCGTCTCTTGCTTAAGTCTCCATCTGTCTCTCTCAACTGCCATCTTCTTTCAGTCCAGGCACACTCAATCAGTACAGCACACCCTGTCTAGTCTCTGGGATTCTGCACATCCTGTTCCCCTGCCTCGAATGCTCCTCTCTCTTCCCCACCCCTCTTTGGCATGGTCCCTGCCATGAATCTTGCCTCAGAGTTTCTTCCCTGAGGCCATCCCTGGTTCCTTCTCCCCATCCCAGACTGGGCAGGTGCCCCCCCTGTGAGTGTCCACGCTTACCCGCCATTCTCCTGACACAGGTGAATTGAAGGGTCACTGACTGTCTCTATCCGTCTCTGTGTCTCTTGCTTTAACACGTCATCCCTAGAGGGCTGATCCTAGGTCTGTCTCTTGCGGCATTCCCTGCCTGACCTGCCGCAGATGCTCGCTGAATATTTGTTAAAAGAATGAATCAACTAGTTTTCTGGCATCGAATGTCTTCCGCCCGCCCCTTCTCACTCACCTGCATTATTTATCTATTGCTTGGCCCTATTGCTTTATATAGTGCCTTTCAGTTACCCTAAGCCAGCCTGTAGATTGTTTCCCAACATGGTCACGGTGTCCCTTGCCTTGCAGCACATCCTACAGAGGACCTATTTTCCCACCCCTTGAGTCTAACATGCAGCTGATGGGATGGGGCTGGCTTTGCTTTAGTTCAGGCAGCCTAGAACGCTTCTCGGAACTGACCCGCTGCCCTGTGCACTAGCCCGAGTGGGCCCTGCTGGCGGATGGGAGAGCCAGCTCCAGAGCCCCTCCACTGCCGGGCCAGACCGCCAGACACACGAGAGCGTCACAGACTCAGCCTTGGGCAGCCCGCACAGCCTGTGTGAGTGAGCCCAGGGCAGATCGGCTGACCTTGGCCCAGATCACCGGGCATGCCTAGTTTGGGCAAACAGGCTGAGCAGCAGAAACAAAGGCTTGTTGTCACAAACCCCCACGTGTGGAAGTGGTCGGTTACAGTACATCTTGGTGTGGTTCCTGCTCGCTGACCTCAAGTGACACTCTCCCTCCAACCACAGGTTCTTACACCGAAGTCTTAGGGTCAGTCTTTCTTCTTTTGTCTAGCACCTTAGGGTACATAATCCAAATCTGTTTTTAAGGGCAGAATTATAAAGCATACCCCAACTTTTAGGTCACCAAAACTGTCTTACACCAGTCTTCTTCCAGCATCTCCCACCTCCCCCACAAAACCAAAGCAAATTTTAAATTAATTACTCCTCCCTGGACTCTACCTTAAGCATCCACTGTCGCTTGCACTGTGATCCTTTGACCTCGCCCAGGGACTGGCTCTGAAGCCTGTGTGACCTGGTGGTAGTAACTGGGTCCTCCATGACCTCCAGTGAGTCCCATAACTTCTCTGAGTTTCAATTTTCCTGTCTGTAAAATGGGCACTAGAATTCTACCTCCATCCAGGGGCTTTGAAAATTCATTCATCCCATGAATATTTCCTGAGGGCCTCCTGTGTGCCAGACATTGTTCTGGGCACTGGGGACATATCGGTGAGCAAATGCAGGGGATATAGTCTTTGTCCTATGATGCTTACCTTCTACCAGAGGGAGACAGACAATAGAGAATGAATAGAAAAAAATTATGTAGTGTGATTGGAAGTAAGTACAATTACAACACAATACTCTGGATAAGGGGGATCGGGAGGGTGGAGAGGGGGCTGGCAGTGGCATCCTGGTTGCCATTTTACACGTAATATTGTTAGGGTAAGTCTGACTGAAATGATATTTGAAGCAAGGCTTTAAAGAGGTGGCAGTTAGCTTCGCAGGTGTCTGAGGGAAGAGCGTGCAGGGCGGGGACAGCCGGCGCAAAGGCCCTGAAACAGGAATATGCTGTTTGAAAAGATGAGAAGCATGTGTGTCTGGAGAGGAGAACGAGGCAAGAGCAGCAGAAGCAGGCAGAGAGAAAAGGGGCAGGCAGATTGCTTGGGGACCCAGGTCTTGTGTTTACTTTGAGTAAAATGGGCAGCCAGCGGAGGGCTTTGGTCAGAGAGATAAAGCTTGCAGTGCCTGGCCTGGAAGAGGGCCGCCATAGTTTTAGAGCAGGCAGCGCTCTGCCTAGAAGGACGCAGTAGGGCATCTGTGAGGAATGCAAGGCGCGGGCGCCATGCCCCTGCTGGGGGTGCCGCAGAGCCTTTGTGTGGCAGGTAACAGCTCTGTCCCCCTCTGCCTCCCAGCACACACAGCTGCAGGCAGTGGGTAGGCACGTTTGCATGAGGGCCGGGGAGCCTCTCCGTAGAGCAAGAGAACACCGGTGAGGCTTAGCAGTACTAAGGCCTGTAGTGATGGCAGTGGTCCCACCTGAGGTCAGCTCCCAGGGCAGATGGCAAAGAGGACATCACCTTGGGGCAAGAGGGAGCATCATCCACTTTCTGAGTCTAGGGTTCAGCTCTATAAACCTGGAACCCCCCCTTGGGGCTCTCGGGCCAGGGGTGACTGCATAGAACTGTGATGTTCCCTCTCAAGAATCAGGGAGGCTGGTGTGGGCACCCGGATCACCAAGGGCTCTTTCCCGCGGCAGCCAGAGGCGCAACACATGAGGCGGGACCCATTTTCTAAATCAACCCCACAAGAGAAAACTATCCCACCTGGGCTCTGCGGAGACCCCCGGTTTCTCCATCCTCCCCGCCCGGGGGCTTGGGCCCCGGTTTGATCCCTCTTGAGTTAGGTAAGGGCCTGGGCTTCTTGAAAACAGGGCACAGGGAGAAGGCAAAAGAGAGAATGAGGTGACGGGCACGCTGCTAATCAGAGGGGAGGAAGCTTGGAAACAGGAAGGTGAGTCTTAAGCTGCTGGGGATGGTCAGGTCAGCGGAGATCACTGATGTTTTGCTCTCACGTGCTTTCTAGGGAGTGAGTTCGCCGTGTTATGCCTTCATTCCCCCTACGTCCCCCTTCCCGCCTCCATCGTGGTTTGTCCAGACTCCAGCCCCCACCGTGAAGCAGGCGGGGAACCACAGGGACCTGCGGAGGTAGCACCGGCCTGGGCGCCGTTGCCCGGGGGGAGGCCCCGGCGTCCGGCATCCGAGCGGCGCTGGCCAAGTCCTGTAGACGCACTCCGCGCCCGCGCTCGGTTGGCGGTGCTGCTCAAACCCAGGGGCTGCTGTGCGGTCGCAGGCTCCCGCGCGGGCAGCGCGGCTTGGGTGGCAGCTGAGCTTCCCCGTGGGGACGTCCAGGTGCTGCTGCTGCAGGCTGAGAGCAGCTACTGAGGCTGCAATTTCAGCTGCACGTTGGAACGCCCCAGGGAGCTGGAACCCCCCAGGGAGCTGGAACCCCCCAGGGAGCTGGAACTGAGTATAATTTCAGGCCCCGCCCCGGCAAATATTCTGATTTAATTGGTTTAGGCTGAAGTCTGAGCATCACAAGTTTAATCTCTCCCAGTGATTCTGTCAAGCAACCAGGATTGAAAACCACTGGTTTGGTCCATGCACCTCACCTTCCAGGGCTTTAGTTAGAAAACTATATATTTTATCTTCCAAGCTGGAACTCATTTTTTAAAAAGATTTATTTATTTATTTGAGAGAGACAGAGACTTCTCTGAGAGAGAGAGCAGGCACATGAGTGGGGGGAGGGGCAGAGGGAGAGAAAGAGTCCTCAGCAGACTCCCCACTGAACATGGAGCCCCATTCGGGGCTCAGTCCCATGACACTGAGATCATGACCTGAGCCGAAATCAAGAGTTGGAAGCTTAACCCATTGAGCCACCCAGGTACCCCTGGAGCACATTCTAGAGTGCAAGCGGTCACAGATGATAATCACACAGGCTCAGCAGGTATAAACTAGGGTTATTCTGAGCAAATCCCCATATGTAGTCAATTCCACTGTAACCCAATGGGGCCTTAGCCATGCCCAAGGTCACAAAGGTGATTAATGATAGAAGCCAGACTTGGAACTCAAGCTCCTGACTCTTGAGTTGTCATTTCACTTTCTCAGAACCTTAATTACTCAGTCTGTGAAATGGGAATACGAATGCCTATCCTCTCAACTCTAGAGTGACTATAAAAGGGGTCCATAACCCGTGAAAATGTGCTTTAAAGGGTGAGCCACTCTATGGAATGAGAAGGAGTTTTTCTTATTGTGAGCCTGTGGCCACCAGAGCCAGGCTGGCATCTGCTCATCCCGAGTTACAGCAACCACAGCTCTTTGAATAATAAATAATAACCATGACAAAGTGGAAAAGTGGGGAGATGGGAATCAGAGAGGCATTTAATAGAGAGGAGTGTCATTCCCTGGATCCAGATTGAGCAGAGGCAGTCTGGGTGAGGGAAGATAAGAATCTCAGAGTGGCCCACAAGCTCAATGGGAATCAATAATGCTGTCTCTAAAAATAATGAAGTTAGTATGACACATAAATAGAAGCATGGTTTGTATAAACCATGAGATCATCCTAGCAGGCCTCTCAGACCTGAGGGATGGTGTTGGCGTGAAGAGGATGGATATGACACTGGCACTGAAATTGTCGAGGTTGGGGTGGTAGAAGGTGGGGGTGCTGCAGAGGAAATCCCTTCCCACCTACACATTTTGCAGATGAAAACACTGAGGCCCAACCACCAGCAGTTTACTGGAGAAGCTCAGACGGGGCTCAAGGTCTTGAAACAGTCGCTCCAAAGTCTCTCCCTATGTGTTTTTGTCAAAAGAAATACCAGTTAGGACTTAATCAGTAATACCAAATGCCATTATAATATCTCCCCAATGGCAATCCTCTATTATCAGCTAATACCCAGTTTCAGTTCAGTTGTCCCCAGCTGTCTCAAAAACATAGCTTTATGATTGGCTCCTTCAAATCAAGAACTAAATTCCTCTCTCCATCCCCACACTGCATTTGCTTGAGTCTGCCTTGACAGTTCCTCTCTCTTTTTTAATGCTATTCATTAGTTGAAAAAAGAAACCCTGGGGCGGGGGTGGGGGGCAGAGAGGCACCTAGCTGGCTCAGTCAGTGGAGCATGGGGCTATAGATCTCAGGGTTGTGAGTTCAAGCCCCACATGGAGCACAGAGCCTACTTTTAAATTTTTTAAAATAAAAAATACAGAAATAAAAAAAGAACTCCTGGGTTGATTGTCCTGTAGACTGTACCACATGATAGATGTAATCGAACATATCCTGGTGGTGACTTTGAGCGCGCCTCCTATCCCCCCCAGCTCCTATAAACTCCGGAGGTGCTTTCAAGCTCAGTGTCTGTGGCAACACTCCCTTCTAGGTGGTGCCCAGTGCTTTCCATTGCATCATCTGTCATATCAGATGTTCGCCATGTAATGTGGGGCTGTATCTGTCAGAAATACTGGAGTATTTAAAAGAGAAACAGGGGCCCCTAGGTGGCTCAGTTGGTTAAGCATCTGCCTCCGGCTCAGGTCATGATCCCAGGGTCCTGGGCTGAAGCCCTGTGTGGGGCTCCCTTCACCAAGCGGAGAGCCTGCTTCTCCCTCTCCTTCTGCCCTTCCTCCCCGACTGGTGCTGCACTGTCTCTCTCTCACAAATAAGTAAATAAAATCTTTAAAAAAAAAAAAACAAACAAAACGGAAAGGAAAGAAACAATTACATGGAGTTATACATTTATCCAAACCCATAGAATATAAAAGATCAAGACTGAATCCTGGCCTGAACTCTGGACTCTGGGTGCTAATGATGTGACAGTGAAGGCTCAGCGATTGTATTAAGTGTACTGCTGTGTGTGTGTGTGGGGGTGGCGGGTGATGTTGGTAATGGGGGAGGCTGTGTGTATAGGGGCAGGGGTTATATGGGAAATCTCCGTACCTTCCCCTCAATTTTGGTGTGAAACTAAAACTGCTGTAAAAAAACCAGTCTGTTAAAAAACACACACACAAAGCAAAGCAGTTCCTTTATCATATTCTAGTGGGGACAGTGAGGAGATGGTGAGCCAGGGAGGACGGTGGAACAGGAATGGCAGGAGCTGGTGGTTGCAGCTGGGCAATGGGGACACGGGGTTCATTGTACGATTCTCTCTTCTGTTGTTATGTATTTGAGAATTTCTATGACAAAAATTAAACAAAACAAAATGCTTTTGGAAATGCCCCTAAGAAGGTGTGGCAGGCATGGTGGGTCAGCTTCTAACCTGGTATTCATTCCCTGCCACCCCGTTCTCTCTCTTTCACAGAGAATCTCAGTCTTCAGTGCTGGATGCTTTATGACATGGCCCGCAGGATGCATTCAACAGAGGACATGCTCAAAGAATATCCGGTATGTTCATTACAGTAACAAGAAAACCTATGAGAATATTATTGTACCCATTTTACAAGTGAACGTGAGGCTTCGAAGAGTCCTGTAGCCGGGGATCACTGGGCAGTGATCTTAGGTCTGTGCAACAACACCAAAGCCCATATTATTTATTTATTTGAGAAAGTGAGTGAGCGAGATGGTGGGGGTGGGTGTGGCTGGCAGAGGGAGAGGGAGAGAGAGAACTTCAAGCAGACTGTGCACTGAGCACCGAGCCTGGGACTAGGATCATAGCCTCAGCCGAAATCAGGAGTCAGACGTAAAGCCCACATTCTTAACCACGCCCTGTCCCACTTCGAGGTCTGGCATTGCATGTTGCCACCACGTTTTCTCTCCCGGTTGGGTGAACGTCATAGGAATGTGTAACTGGGGTGAATGTAACTAGGAATGTGTCACAGGAATGTGTAACAGATTAGCTGGGAACAGTGAGACAGGCTGTCTGACAGTGGAAAGACGCTGTGCTCTATGGTCTATTTCGCACAATTTTCTGTCTGTAAGAATCTCCTTGAGTGTTTGTTAAAATGCAGAGTCTAGAGAAGGGGACTGGTAATCTACGTTTTTATCAAAACACCCTCCTCCCCCATATGATTCTCACAATCAAGCAAGTTTGAAAGACTGCCTCATGGTGTTGAATACAGGCCCAGATGAAGCAGATTTATTAAATCTAAGCAGAGAAAGGAATCTGAAAGCTTTGTGGACGTCCTGTGACCTGCAGCCAGGGCAGTGCGTCCTGATGACACGTGCACAGTGGGAGCATTGACAGGCGGGTGCGCCAGCCTGCACCTGGTAACTAACTGCCTGGTGACTAACACCTGACAACTAACCTTGCCCCTGGGCCCACAGTGGATTGGACACCTGATTTTGCTGACCCAGTCAAAACTTTCCTCCCAAGAATTTTAAATGAAAAATTCTAGACTAGCTGTTGCTGGGACCCGATCTAAGTGACGGGAAGCACCCAAGAGAAGTCTTATTTTAAAAAGGCAGTGGAGAGGGGCGCCTGGGTGGCACAGTCGGTTAGGAGACCAACTCTTAGGTTTTGGCTTAGTTTGTGATCTCAGGGCTGTGAGATCCAGCCCCACATCGAGCCCCATGCTCAGAAGGGTGTCTGCTTAAGACTCACTCTCTCTGCCCCTTCCCCACCTCTCCCTCAAATAAATAAATAAATCTTTTAAAAATAAAAATTAAAAAAAGGCGATGGAGAGAGAGAAAAACTGGGGGAGGGAGGGAGAGAGGGAGGGAGAGGGGGAGGTGAAGGAAGGGAGGGCAGAGAAGTGGGGAGAGATAAGGTGGGGTGGATATACAAAAATGGGGGTTGAAGAGGAAAGGGGGAAAGAGTTTAGTGGCTTAAATAGTGGCCCCCAAAAATGTACAGTCACCCAGGACCCCAGAATAGAACTTTATTTGGAAAAGGGGTCTTTACAGATGTAATTAAGTTAATTATCTAAAGATGAGGTGACCATGGGTTTTGGGGGACCCGTGTCCTCAGAGGTGAAAGGAGAAGGACTTTGACCCAGAGACGGGGGAGGGGGGTGCATGTGAAGATGGAGGCAGAGGTCTGAGTGACATGTCCACAGGCCAAGACATAGGGAATGGCCTCTAGAAGCTAGGAGAAAGATGAGGGACCAGTTCTCCTTGAGAACCTCCAGAAGGAACCCACCCTGAGGACTCCTTGATTTCAGACTTCTAGCTCCAGAACTGTGAGAGAATCAATTTCTCTTGTTTCAAGCCACCAAGTTTGTAGTGAGTGGTTAGGGCAGCCCTGAGAATCTACCTCATTCTGGGAGATGTGAACGCTTAGCCTGTAGAGGGAGAAAGGACTGGGAGGGAGAAGGAAGGAAGGGCAAGGGAGAGGGAGGCAGAGTGAAAGTGGGAAGGAAGAAGAAGAGAGCCAGAGCAGTGGGATCGGAGGAGCCAGGGAGCCAGGGAGCCATGGAGCCGATGTCCTGATCCCTCCAGCCCCTCCCCTTGCGTCCATGCCCCTTGACCCTGGTTCATCTGAGGACTCTCCTTTAGGTTCCTGAGGAGCCCCCTGCATCCTGACATGACACCACCACCATAAGAATTCCTTCCATGCCTGCTGGAATACTCTGGAACAACGGCAGAAGGGCACACACTTGAGGGTTTTAAAAGACCAAGCTCCTCTCTTGCTTTCTGTCTCGTGGGGTGTTATTTTTTTATTTTTTACTTTTATTTTATTTATTTATATTTTTAAATTTTATATATTTATATATATAATATTTATTTATATATTTATTTTTATAAATATATTTATTTTTATTTTTATTTCTAGAGAGAGAGACAGCGTTACCACATGCAAGTGGGGGCTGGGAAAGGGGTGAGCAGAAGGAGAGGGGGAGAGAGAATCTTAAGTCTCCATGCCCAGCACAGAGCCCCTAGTGGGCTCACAACCCTGAGATCAAGACCTGAGCTGAAATCAAGAGTCAGACACTTAACCCACTGAACCACCCAGGTGCCCCTGGAGTGTTATTTTTTATTAGCGACAGCAGCTGACCCTTCTGAAACCCTTCCACTTCCCAGGCACGGAGCTAAATGCCCTACAGGCATAATCCCAGTGGGTTTTCCCAGTCACTCCACGAGTAAGTAGTGCTATGATCCCACATTAGAGGGAGCAACTGAGGCAGATCAGGGAAGTAATGACTCTGCCCAAGGTTATCAGCAGGGGAGGGACATTCTTGGGATTCAAACCCACAGGCTGATGGTTAACCACTGGACTCAGCGGCTTCTCTCTGCGAGCATACTTTGAATGAGGATAACCAGGAATTCCCAATGTGTTTTCATACTCTTTTGTTAGTTAGTGAAACCATAACAGAATTTTACTGGTGTTTCAGTTGGGAGAATGAACACCTGAGTGGTTCTGACCTGGGCTTCTAGCCTTGGGGGCCACCCCTCTGTTCCTGGTGTCTGAACTTCGCTACCTACACAGGGAGGGCTGGGAGGGCCAAGGAAAATGGGTGGGAAGAGGGAATCTGAAGTTTTACTTGACTCTGATGTGAAGGTCTGGAAGGCCAAGCCCAAATATAAGCTCGTTTCTCCACTTGCCCTCTGCTCTTCCCCCAGACTTCGGGACCCATACTGCCACTTCCCCCAGTCACCCGGAGTCTTCCTGCCAGTCCAGAACTCTCCCATCCCTGCCTCTCCAGGGCCATTATGGTGTTCCCTGTGGTTTCCCGCATGGGGGGGTTAGAGTGGGGGGAGGGGAGCAAGGACTGGGCTGGAGCCCTGCAGGCAAAACCACCCTCCTGGGTGTGGGACCCTGGAAGAACTAGCCTCCCCTCTCTTGGGCTTCACTGTCCTTATCTGACAAATCGAGACAACAATGCCAGTAGCAGAAAAACTGCCCTGTAAACCTGTGCCATTTGGTGTATGGCAATTCTGTTTTCGTAAAGAGATTTTCAGAAGCACAGTTGTCTCTTGTTTAGGGTTGCATACTCAGGTGGACAGGACATGTTAGGACAAAGAACGACATTGGTCTGGACTGGTTTCTCGGTGTGGGAAGCGGGGCAGCTCCTGCCTCCTCCTGACACCGAAATCTACACTTTCAGTGTGCTTTCCCCTTTACTGTCTCTTCTCCGAGCCTTCTGTGATCGGAGACCTCCACTGTTGAGCATTTGGTCTTAGATCTTTCTCCCACTGTCCAGCTTTGTTTTCTACTAAATAACACGAATAAGCCTGGTTTCAAAAAATAATGCATGTAAATGGGCATGCGTGAGTTTACGTGCTCCCCCTGCCTGAGTAGGTATTTGCATTTGAACCAGGCTGTTTTCATGACACCGAATCCATTGAATGATGAGAATTTCAGGCATCTTAGCCAATTGTAATGGATGGTAATATTAGGGTGCCTATTTTCCAGTCACCTTCCCGGGTAGACGGTCCATCTCTCTGCTCCCTCATGCTTTTCTCTGGCACTGCCACCTGACGTTATAATGGTCTATTCAGGTCTGTCTCCCATGCTAGATTATGAGGTCCTTGAGGGCAGAAGCGTTGAGCTCCTCTTTCTATTCCCTGCATGCAAAAATGTTTGATGAATGAATGCATGTTTGTTGCTTATTATTGCAACCCACTTTGGAAGCATTTGAAAAAATCTGCATATTTTTTTTTCTCCTACCCTGGCAACTCTTCCTGATTCCTTAGAACTCACTGGCCACCAAGCATATATGCTACTGAGCCACTGAAATGCAGCTAGCCTGAATTGACATGTAAAACACTAGACATCAAGCACTGGAATCCCCTTGACTTTGTATGAAAAAAATGTAAAATATCTCATTGTATTGAAAATATCTCATTTTTAATTTTATACTGATTTAATTTAAAATGATACTTGGTTATATTTAATAAAAATAGTAGTAAAATGAAATTATTATCTGATATTTAATCATTAAGATGATTAAAGTTTATTTCCTCTTATTTTGTTTAATGCAGCTACCAGAAAATTTAAAATTGCATAATGTGGCTTGCATTATATTTCTCCTGGACAGCGCCTTAGTTCCCTAATCACATGTGCAAGTTTTCTTCACTTCCCCGGGGAGTAATTCACATGAGTCTAGAAGCAGAGACTTATTTCCAGCAGTGGAGGAGCACCCAACAGTAGCTTTTCCTCTCTCGGCCTTTGATTCCCTCCAACAGGTTTTTTTTTTTCCTTCCAATTTCCCTGGTGGGGAGGATGCCATCAGCCTGTAAATGCCAGCAGCTCAATCCTGCTTGAGCCAAAGCATCATTTCTATCAGCACTGGGTCTGTAGCAGAGGTTCTTTTCGGTCCTGGTTGGCTGAGCAGGTCTTGTTCCTAAGCCTAAAAATCCCTATTCTGGGACAACTAAATAAGTGGGGCTGACAGGCATGAAAAAGTTAGCAGAGGAGGAAAGGGTAGCCCTGCCAGGAGAGAGGGCACCCTTGGGGGTGGGGCTCGCAGTGGCTGCCAGGAAGTGCGAGGAGGCTTCCAGAACCAGGAGTGTGCTGATTCTTGATCCACCTGTGGGTTATGTGGGTGCTGTCACTTTATGAAAAGTCTTTTTTTTTTTTTAAAGATTTTTATTTTTAAGTGGTCTTTATACCCAACGCGGGGCTCAAACCCCCAACCCTGAGATCGAGTCACGCACTACACTGACTGAGCCAGCCAAGTGCCCCTGTGAAAAGTCTTCAAATTGTATACATTTTTGATTTGTTCCCTTTCCTGTAGATATGGTTATATTTCATTAAAAATTTTACATAGTAACATCAATAGAATATGAGTGAGAATCTCAAAAAATACAATAAGGAAAGAATTAAAGCCCTGTGAAAATAATTGTCTAGGACAGAATATGAAAAATCTTCCATTGTTTCTTTTTTTCAAATAAATCGAATACGCTAAGATTAAATATAGCATTTGTGACAGATGCTTCGGATGGCCCTATGACCCACCTGTGGTCATGCCCTTGTGGATCCCCCGAGGTTGGGCAGAACTGTGACTCACTTCTGAACAACGGAACAGATGATTAACGTACATGATTACGTACTATGCCGCTGAGTCTCCGCATCCCTTGCTGGCTTGGAGGAAGCAAGCAGCCATGCTGGGTGATTTCTTGTGGCAAGGACACACCACGTGCTGTTCTATGGCAGCTGAGGGTGGCCTCTGACCAACAGTCAGCAAGAATCCCAAATCTTAGTTCTAAACCATGAGAAACCGATTTCTGCCACAATGTGAAGGAGGTTGAAAGCAGGTCCTTCCCCAGCTGAGCCTCGACTGAGAATGCAGTCCCAGCTGACACCTTGACTGTACCCTGGTGAGACCCTAAACAAAGGACCCAGCTGAGCCATGCCAGGATTCCTGACACACAGGAACTGATAGAAAATAAATGTGTGTTGTTTTAAGCTGCTAATTTTGTGGTAATATTGTTACACAATAATAGAAAACTATTACAGCAGTAAAGAAAAAAAAAATACAGCTCAGTGCCTGAAGCTTGTTGAATGGAAGAATTCTAAGATATGGGTTTTCAAAGAGTCAATCTCCCTTTCCATGTCTTTCTTCTCTCTTTCTGCCTCCCTCACACACACACATACACACACACTACACACACGAATGAGCCTCAGGCATCCCTTATGGATAGTTTACTGTGTATAGCAAAAATCTATTTGAAAATAACTTTTTTAAAATTGGAATTAATATATATTTATTGTGAAAATGCTAGAGAGTGCAGATTAGCAAAAAGAACATAAAACCACCAATTTCTTCATCGAGCATGTATTAATTCTATAATACCCATAAGTAACCATCACTGACATACATAAAGATGGTGTTTTGTGCATTTATAAAAATAATATATATTCACTGTAACAAAGTTTAGAAAGCATAGGAAAAAAAAAAGAAGAAGAAACTGAAAGCCACCAGGAATCCCCCTCAAAGAGAGATAATCCCTGTGAACGTGGTGACGTGCCATCTATGTACATGTGTGTATTGGCTCAGGCTGCCAGAATAAAATATCATAGCCTGGGGGGCTTAAACAACAGAGATTTATTTCTTACAGTTCTGGAGGCTGGAAGTCCAAGAGCAGGTTGACTGGGTTCTGATGAGAGCTCCCTTCCTGGCTTGTAGATGGCCGCCTTCTCCCTGAGTCCTCATGTGGCAGAGAGAGAGAGAGCATGAGCTCTCTGGTGTTTCTTCTTCTTCTTCCTTCTTTTAGGGAGGGAGAGAGAGCAGGGGGAGGGGCACAGGGAGAGGGAAAGAGAGAATCCCATGCAGGCTTCAGGCCCAGCATGGAGTCCAACGTGGGGCTTGATCATGACCTGAGCCGAAATCAAGAGGTGGACACCTAACCAACTGAGCCAGATGTCCCGGTATTTCTTCTTATAAGAAACTAATCCTATTGTATTAAGGCCCCGCTCTTATGACCTCACTGAGCCTTAATTACCTCCCTGCAGGCTCAGTCTCCAAATACAGTCACATTGGGGTTGGGCCTTCAACTTACGATTTTGAGGGGAGACACAATTCAGTCTTTAGCAGTGTTTTTTTTTTATTTAAATTTAATTTTTAAAAAACAGTTTTTAAAAATGAAAGCTGGACTTTATTCAGTTTTCACTTAGCAGCATATCCTATTTCCTCACGTCATTCGATATTCTTCTACAATATTTTTATTGGTTGTATAGTATTCCTTATGAGAGCTGCATAATGGCGGTCTGAATGCTGTTTAATGATTCCTGTGTGGTTGTATATTTAAATAAAGTCTCCAACTCTGTTACATTATAAATTATTGAGGAACTAATCTGCTTGTAATTTAATATGCTTTGTGTGTATGCATGATTAATTCCTTCAGGATATATGGAAGGCATTATCTTGAAGAATTTATCAAAAAGGAGTCCCTATATCTTTGCCTTTGTTCTAAGCTGCTGCGTTACAGCAGAAAAGAGAAAGGCAGACATTATTTGGAATTTAGATCTTGGATTTCCCCTGTAGCTTTATAAGCCTTGGGGTGTGTCTCAAGGAAAAAATGTTATCAGGAAGCCAAGGAGTTACCCAGGAGACTGTGAGTAAGGAGGAGCTTCCAGGAGCCCTGGGCAGATGCAGATGCGGGTGCCTTGTGACCCGAGGCCATGTGTGGGGGGGCAATCTTCAGCCCCTTTGGAGAGCTATCAGGGAGGTGGGTGTCATCTTACCAACTAGGATGGAACTGGCAAGGGTATGTTAGAGCCTTATACTTGGGTTCTAGATTATAGAAAGAAGCAAGGACAGAAGAGAATCCATGCCAGCAAGGACATGGCCAGGCTCACAGGAACTATTGATGTTGGGTGCTGTTAAGGAGACGGTTTTTGGTCAAGACATCAACCTATCCAAATCCTGCTTTGAACCACGTTTTCTTGGGAAAGATAAAGGTGTAGAAAACAAAACTAAGGAATATACTGTAGAAGGCATTTGTTGGTTTTGCCTTCCCAGCATTCACTCTCCATTCTTCTGATAACAGGACCCCAGTGCTCCTTTGGGGACCAGCCCTTGCCAACGCTCTGTCCAGAGGTGGGCACAAAACCCAGGCCTGACCAGTCCATCAGCAGATGCAGTCATAGACTTGTGACCAGGCCTAGCCAATGGAGGCCTGCCAGGCCTCCTGCCTGATCTAAGAGAAAAGAAGGGCTCCATGTATTTCTCTTGATAGAATATAAGCCTTAAGTTGATGGTGGTGCTTACCAGTCAAGAATGAAGGGAAGTAGAGTTGACGAATGGAGAAATATTGAGTCTTGATGAGAGTGCTGGAGTTCCTGAATGCAGTGGTCGTGGAAACTTCTGAAGTGAGTGTCCCTCCCTCCCTTCCTTTCTCCCCTCCTCTTCTGTGCCTCACCTCAAGCCTGCCCTTTGTTTTTCGGGCCAATTTGAATTGGATTTCTTTTTTACTGGCAACAAAAAGCATTGTGAATAAAATATCTTTATATTTAACTGGGACTCCCCATCCATCTGAGTGCAGATCTGGTGAGCTATGCTATAGAAACTTTTCACCCGAGTTCATGGGGCACCTGTGACATAGCGCCAAAGCGGCTCATATATGAATTTCCAGTCTTACCACCACAATGACAGGAGAGAGACGGAGGGAGAGAACATTTGTCCAAAGGTAGAGTGAGGGTAGTTCCACAGAGAACAAACTTGTGCAGAAGCGGAAATGCCTGGGGTTGCCCTTGCTCTTCTTGCTTGCCACATGGAAGGAGGAGACAAAGAGAGAACGCACCTATGGGCGCATAACTTTTGGAACTCAGTGCTCTGTTACACCTTTGGGGACTGTGGCCCATCCAAGTCTTTGAATTAGACCCAAACTTCCATCCTTGCTCTGTGGGATGGGGAGAGAGGAGGTCATTAGCTCTACTAAGCCAACAAACTTAATGGGCAGGAGGCCAGGAGGGCTGAGAACATGGGCAGTACTAGTGACCTAGCCTCACAAGGGCTGCGTGCTCTGAAGACTCTGTCCTCCTGGTAACCCAGTTTCTCAGCCCTCCTCCTGTTTTGTCTCACCTCCTAACCACTGCTGCTGCCTTACCCTCACCCTGTGTGTCCCCCAGAGAGCAGGCTCTAACTCGGGCAGTTAGCCACTGCCCACCACAGAGCTTCCCTATTGGTCACAGTTCTTGCACCAGGCCTCCTCATTGGCTGCTGGGCTCCCTTAAGTATACAGATGGCAATTTGGGGCTAGTAGGTCCGATTAGACTGTGGTCAGGGTGCAGGTGGTGGAAGGTGGCACATAATGCAACGTATGGCTTCAAATAGGACAGTGTCTGTTTTTTCCCTCAGAACAGAAAATCCCAAGAAGTTTCTAGAATGCTCCCCTTGGCACATCTCTCCTAACCCAGGTGGAAAGAATATATAGTATACTATTATGTGTATCTGTGTGAGAGCCTGTACGAGCATTCAAATGTTCAGAACATTTGACACCAGAGCATTTCTATTACATATTTTCATTTCCTTTCCCACCATTACCCCTCTCTTTTTCAAATCGTCTCTAATCATGTGAGCCAGACTGTATTGCTTAGGCTAGAGGTGTTTTCCTTCAGGCTTAGTCTCCTTCAGCCATCAAATGTAGGGCCCTGTCCTGGAAGGTCAGCCACTGGAGAGCCATTTTTAGTCACACCTCCTGGATGGTGCACCTGGTGAAAGGTAGCCTGGACACCAGCCCCTTCCACCTGTCATGGCAGGCCACTGGAAGAGCCCCAGCCTGGCCGTTTTACCCAGAAGGATGGAGAAGAGCTCACCTTACTTTGCAGAGCTGGTTCTCAAAGTGGGATCCCCCGACCAGCAGCCTCGGGAAAGGCAGTTCGTCTGAAAGGCACATTCTCAGTTCCCAGCCCAGACCTACTAGGTCAGAAGCCGTGGGTGTGAGACCCACTGATCTGTTTTAACAAGCCTTCTAGGTGATTCTAATGATCCATAGAGTCTGAGAACCCGTGGTTGACGGCACGGTGTCACAGGGTTGAGTTTGTGTGGCGAAAGTGTTCACAGCAGCTGGCATTCGCTGTAGCTCCTGTGCGTGTGGCTCTGAGGTAAGCACCTTACGTGCGTCATCTAGCGAAGGGGCTCTCACCCTGCGCGAGCGTAGAATCAAGGAGAATCTTTAGAAAAATTGGGTAGTTCCCCCTTACCTGAGGTTTTGCTTTCTGTGGCTTCAGTTACCCCAGAGTCAGCTGTGGTCTGCAAGCAAGCAATCGTCAGGTCAGTAAGTAGCCTCTGGAAGCCTCCGCTGTTCACCTCACTGCATCTCCTCAGCCAGGCGTCTCACCGTCTCACGTCATCACGAGATGAAGGCTGAGTACCGTACAATAAGGTAGTTTGAGAGAGAGACCGCATGCGTATGACTTTTATTATAGTGTATTGTTGTAATTGTTCTATTTTGTCAATAGTTGTTGTTAATGTATAAATTAGGCACAGTGAGAGATTAAACTCTATCATAGGTTTGTACATACAGGGGAAATCGTAGTAGGTACAGGGCTCGCGGTACTGTCTGTGGTTTCGGGCATCCCCTGGGGTGTTGGAACATAACTCTGAGGATAAGGGGGTGCTACTGTCCTGACGCTTGGGCCCACAGCAGAGGAACAGAAGCAGATGGCTGGTGGAGATCCAGCCAATGGGTCCTCTTTAAACTCCCAGGTGCAGGGACGCCTGGGTGGCTCATTTGGTTGAGCATCTGCACTTGGCTTGGGTCATGATCCAGGGTCCTGGGATCAAGTCCCGCATCGGGCTCCTTGCTCAGCGGGGAGCCTGCTTCTCCCTCTGCCTGCCTGCCACCGCTTCTGCTGGTGCTCTTGCTCTCTCTGACAAATAAATAAAATCTTTAAAAAAAATGAATAAAAAATAAAATGAACTCCCAGATGCTTCTGATACAGAGAGGGTTGAGAAGCACACCTCTGGCCCCTCTCTGACACCTTGCAGCTGTGTGACTTTGGGGACATTCCGATGGCCACCTCCCCCATCTTGATTTCTGAGTCTTTAAAAAAGGAGTGATGATTCCTAGCCTCTTGCCCCCCAAAACTGTTGTGTGTAATAAATGAAATAACAGATGTGAAATCTTGTAACTGCTCTTAAAATTAGAAACAATATAAGCTGGAACGCCCAGTACAAGAACAGTGAGAGACCCAGAATTTCTTGCAGGAGATTGGAGCAGGTGCAGTGTTGGGGGACTCCCCTCCCCTAACCTCCTCTGGCTCTGACTTTCCATTTAGATTTACTTCTCCATCTTTGCCTGCCACACATGCTCTGTCCTACCCCAATTCTCCTCTGGCCAAACTTGCACCAATTCAAGCTCAAGGCTACATGTATGACGGACTCTCTTGAGGGGCAGGGCTACATCAAAGGCCTGTAGCAAACCATAGCAAACACCTTTCCACTGCTAGTGAGTCTTTATATCATTCTCACTTCCAGGGACTAGTTGCCATTCTTCTTCTCCATTTGTGCCCCCAATAGCCCACTGTCTTGCTACCCCTCCCCTCACCTCCCTAGCTCCCTGCCTCCCCAAATTCACTTGTTCAATCTGCCCATCCCACCACCCCAGTGTTTTTTAGCTCTTTGTGTCCTTTCTATCCCATCCCTGCTTAGCCTGGGGGGATAGCTTTCTATAACCTAAATGTCTCATCAAGGAGTTTTGCTAAATGGAAACACTTGTCTCCTTGAAAAGGAATTCTGCCCCAGTTTTTCTCCTACCCTTCTTTATTTCCTTTTCCCCCTTCCTTCCCCTCCCTCCTCCCCCTCCTCTCCTTCCTCCTCCTTCTTACTCTTCTTTCTCTTCTTCTTCCTCCTCCCCCTCCTCCTTCTTCTCCTTCTTCTTCTTTCCCTCNCCCCCCCCCTCCCTCCCCCCCCCCCCCCCCCCACCTATATAAGCGGATCTCCTAAGAGCGCCAGCTTTGGCGGCAGCCGTTCAGAGTTCATAGCCAAGATTTGACTTACAGGGGTTACGTCACTCCTTGCAACTCTAAGTATGGTGCACAAGCCAACACCATCAGCATCAGTTGGGAGCTTATTACAAGATGCAGACTCTCAGGCCAGCCCCAGACCTACTAAACAAGGATGTGCATTTTAACAAGACCCCCAGGTGAATCATTTGCACATTAAAGTCTTAGAAGCCCCATTCTAATTTCTCTGAGCCTCAGTTTCCTCATTTGTAAAGTGGGAATAATGCAGGGGTGGGGGGCTGGGAAAATTACGCGAGATGACGCATGTAAGCCTAAAGCATGGTGTCTGGGGAGCCTTGGATAATGGTAACGATTATTATTAGCTCTTGAGCTGTAGCATCTCTCGGTCTGCCTTAGTAATTG
Organism: Ailuropoda melanoleuca; assembly: GCF_002007445.2. Classification (NCBI taxonomy): domain Eukaryota; kingdom Metazoa; phylum Chordata; class Mammalia; order Carnivora; family Ursidae; genus Ailuropoda; species Ailuropoda melanoleuca. The sequence goes on along the minus strand of NC_048221.1, from coordinate 38,399,418 downwards.
TTACTCTAGCCCAGTATACAACCTCTCAGGATGCCAGGACCCTCAGCGTAGTGATGGCTCTGCTGGGGCCAGGTGATGGGACTTGAGGGCAAAGCAAGCCCTGAGGTTTCAGGACTTTGGAGTGAGGGGAGTGAGAGATCAGCCTGGACACGAAGCAAAAGACAAAGGTTGAGGAGTTTGGGCTCTGCAGCTTGCATCTGCACGGTGAGGTGTGCTGCGGGAGATGCACAGCCATGGGTCCATGCCCGGTGTCTTCTTGGCAGGATGTGTTTACTCACGTCACGTAACTGAAAGCATCATTTGCATGTTAAAAATGGGTAGAGAGTACACAGTGTGGTTCCATTTCTAGCAAGTTCTAGAACAAACTAAACTAGGGTGATAGAAATCAAAATATTGGTTGCTTCTTGAAGGGTAGGGAAAAGGGTTGGAGGGAAATTTCTAGAGGGATAGAACTTTCGAGGGGGATAGATCTTGTTTGGGGTAGAAGTGACCTTTGTCACAGTTCATTGAAATGTGCACTGCAATGAATCAGCCAAACTTTACTTCATTTTAATTCCTTTAAAACAAAAGCAAGGAATAGAAGGGAGAGACCACAGACTCCCCCTCCCATTTTCTTAGTCTAGGAATTAACCTGACCTCTGATAATAAAGGCCCTCTGCCCTAAGCCCAACCTCAGCCAATTACCTACAAGCTGGGGCCAGTGTAGACAATGTCCAGGGCCAGTGTGGACTGCAGTGAAGGTGAAAATCCTTGGTGAGAATTCCCCCCAAGGGCTTGGGCCAGATTTCCAGCAGCACAGGACTCCAGCCCATACATCTCAGTGAAAAGGAGCTTTAGAGGTCTCCATATGTCCCACATCATGGAGCCTGTGACTTCTATTTGTCCTGAAATTATTTTTTTGTTTGTGTGTGTGGTTCTTTTTAAAAAAGAATTTATTTGTTTGTTTATTTTTAATTTATGAGAGAGCAAGAGTGAGAGAGCACAAGCAGGGAGCAGAGGGAGAGGGACAAGCGGACTCCATACTGAGCAGGGAACCTGATGCAGGGCTTGATATCAGGATCCCGAGATCATGACCTGAGCTGAAGGCAGATGCTTAACTGATGGAGCCACCCAGATGCCCCTGTTCATTTTTTTTTCTTAAGTAAAGTCTACATTCAAATTTATGACCACAAGATCAAGAGCCGCGTGCTCTACCAACTGGGTCAGACAGGCACCCCTGTTTGTCCGTAAGCTATTATGGCACAGCCCACACAGGGTTGATTCTGGGAAATTTGCTCTTCTCAGTGTCTCTGTGGATTGGGAACATTTGCCATGGTACCACTTTGCACCTCTGAGAATAGTCCTTCACATTTTTCGTCTCGGGGCTGCTGGCCTTGCCCCATCACTCCATAAACTTGGCCTCAAGTGATCACTGCCAGGCTGGGCTGTGTTCCAGTGGACACCTTCTTCAGTAGCCACACCTTGGCCTGGAAAGGGGCACTGCATTCCCTGCCATCCCTCACCTCACTCTGTGTCCTGGGCCAGCTCCTAACACCCTGAAGACCAGACTTTAACCCAACACAGGCCTTTCTTCACCTTGGAGTTTTGCCCAATAAAGAGAATGTTTTCTCCTCTAAATCTTCATTTCCTGCCTCAGGATTAACTTCTTCCTGGGAGAACCAACAGCAGGAATTCTATTCCTTTGAAATTCCACTTGCACCTTCAGTGGGGAAAACCTCAGAGGATGGGTGGGTTATTCAGACCACACACACACACACACACACACACACACACACACACACACACAAAGCACACACACTTGAGCACAGAAACAGGAAATGACTTCTACTCAATGGTTGATGACAGAGTCACTACCAGAATACAGGTCTCCCGACTTTTAGGACAATTCTAGTTCCTTTGATTGGGGCTGAAATTCAGCCTCCACCAGGGAACTTATGCTGCTTGCGACTCCACCGCACGATTCTGGCAAAGCCACTTAATGTCTCTGCAGCTCAGCTTCTTGACAGTAATTGGGGATGATAATAGTTACCTACTTCACAGGGATATTCAGCAGCTCAATTAGTAAAAGCTTCTAAAGTGCTTGAGTCCCATTATTACTCGTAATGGAGTATGTCTGCCAGGGTTGGCTGGGCTGTTGGCTCTTGGTGGGAAATGCTCTTTCCAAGGAAGAACCATAAAGATACGAGCTCTAGGGAGCTGGGAAAGTAGGAGCAGAGCCCAATACTCCTTGACGTTTCCAAACGCCCCTTGTCATTTGACTATTAAGTTGTTGGTGTGGAGTGCTCAGCAGAGGAGTTTCCGCCTCCCAAAGTGATCCTTGAGTTTCTAGCCATGGACAGACCCATCATCAAACTGATTGCATTGCACTGCATCAGTTCACAAGCATCACAGCGGGGGAAGAAGGTGATGGGCAGGAGCTGCTTCAGGTTCTTACAAGTCAAGTTGTGTTTAAAGTTGTCCAAGTAAAATTTGTTCCCAGGGCTTGTACATAGCCATCTGTATTCGTTGAGATACAGGGTGAGCTGCCAAACAAAGAGTTCCCAAGGCTTACACATGATCTAAGTGATCTCTCGTGCTACAGTGCAGAGGTGCCAATCAGGGCTGGTGGGATGGCTCCATTCTCAACACATGGCTTCTGCTTATGAGTCCATTTCTCACCTCCCAACCAGTAGGAGGGGGGAAGGGACCAAGAGGAGTCAACCACTTTTTTTGAAAGATAAGATTCCAAATTGGTACCAGCGTTGCCCTTTCTAGCCCACTGGCTGGAACTTAGTCCGATGGACATGCCAAATTGCGAGGGAGGCTGGGAAATGTAGTCTTTACCTGGGCAGTCTTTACACTGAAAGGACAGGTTGGATGGGGGTGGGGGCGGGGGGCAGGGTGAGGGACAAGGAGTAGTCTGCTGCACCATCCTTAAGAGAGATCACGAGACTGCAAGTGTGTAATTGAAGAGTGCCAGAACATCCCAACCCCCAGTGGCCTCATTGGGAATCATCACAGTAGTAGGTCTGGAATGTGCTTACAATTTACTGAGTGAGAATCAAGAGGAAAGGTCAGGCTTCCTGAAAGAAAATGTGAAGATAGAAACAAGGGGCACCTGAGTGACTCAGTGGGTCAAACATCTGACTCTTGATCTCAGCTCAGGTCTTGACTGAGGGTCGTGAGTTCAAGCCCCATGTTGAGCTCCACACTGGGTGTGGAACCTACATAAAGAAAAGAGAAGGAAAGGAAAGAAAAGGAAAGGAAAGGAAAAGAAAAAACAAAAGAAAAGAAAAGAAAAGAAAAGAAAAGAAAAGAAAAGAAAAGAAAAGAAAAGAAAGGGAAAGAAAAGAAAGGGAAAGGGAAAGGAAAAGGAAAAGAAAAAGAAAGAAACTAGCCACTGAGGCTTAAACCTCTCTGAAAGACTCCTAGAAACAGTGCTCACCTGTGCCCAGGAGTCTGACTTGTGCAAGAAGCCTCCTTCCAGCTGGGGGTTTGAACTTCTAGCTCTTAATCCTGAATCATTGTTGGAAGGGGAAGACGAGGGGCACAAAGAGCTCTCCCAGAGGGTAACATCAGTTATACTTTGAAGAAGGAGTTTCTCCAGGCTTTGTTAAAAGAGGAGGAAGAGAAGGGGGAAAGAGGAGGAGGCAGAGGAGAGAAGGTGCAGAAGGGTGGGCTGGGAGGTGGAGGAGGTGGAGACACCTCCCCCAGCACTTCAAAACCCCTCTAGGCTGCCTGGCAAATTTCTGGAATAATGTAGTTTGCATGTGACCTGCATGACAATCTGATTGGTGAATTATAATACCTGGAGAGAGAGACCACCCCTGTTGATAGTGAGGCTTTGTAAGGATGTTGCCATCTGGGGGGAACTTGCTGTTGAGATTTCTAACCTAACCGCCTTCTGATGTGTTCAGAGACTGCTTTTCCCTAAGAACATTTATGCCTAAGCCCCTCCACTTGTCAAAATTAGAACAGAAAAATGCCCTTCTGAAGAATATATTTTAAAAGATTATAGGATGGAGTTGGGGAAAACAGAGACTGAATCAAAGAGATGAACTTTTTATTAGGAAAAACTTAACACATGTACAATAAATCCAGCTACGGCAATCACCCAACTGCTGGCCAATCTTGTTTGCTCCCACTCAACTTCCTGTCTTCCCTCTGGATTGAGTAAATCCTAGCATTGTGTCATTTTTATCTGTCTCTAAAAGATAAGAACTCTGTTACAAAAGACATAACCATAATGCATAATCACACTTTAAAAATCAATAATAATTCCTTAATATAACCAAATATCTCATCATTGTTTAACTCTCTGCATGTCTCCCTGCCCCCCACTTCCAGGTGTGGGTGCTGGTGTTCTCTCTCAATTGATTTGTTTACATCAGGATCCAAACAAGGTCTACTTGTTGCATTTGGTTGTTATGTCAGATGTCCCTTACATTTATTTAATCTACAGGTTCCTGCCTCATCTATTTTTACCCCTTTACACCACAAAGTTTTCCAAGGTCTGGATTCGCTGGTGTCACTGAACACATTCCTCATCCTCTGCATTTCCTGAGGATTGGCTATAAGATCCTGAGGCTTGGTCTTGGGGTCTCATGCAGGTTAGATTTGACTTCATCACGGTGTGTGTTCCTACAGCAAGAGCCCCATCGTGCCTGGTTTTCCCTCTGTGCTCTTAGCAGGCACTGATGATCACTTGCCCCCTCCATTATTTCAGCAGGGATTTGCAAAACTGGGATATTCTTGTTCTTTCATTCATTCTTTATTTACTAGCTGGAATTGGTTCTATAGACAGCTATTTTTGGTTGCCCTGAGGAACAATTCATACAGGAAAGATAGGATAAAGACTTGACTCTTCTCCTTTACTTACCAGTTTTCAAAATAATAAATTGTTTTCCTGTCATCTTCCAAGAGGACTCAGAGGGGTTTTTTGTTTGTTTTTGTTTTGTTCTTTATGAGCTCATGAATTTTTACATATGAAGTGTGATTCAGTCCTTTGTGGTTAATTCTTATCAATCCTCAAATGATTCCATTGTTGGCCCTTGGGATCATCTCTAAATTCACTCCTGAATCCTTTGACATGACCCCACTAGTCTTTGATAGCTTCCTTGTATTCTGATATGAGTAGATGGCCAAGCTTATCTTAAATATTTCTTGCCCTAGACCTGAAATCAGTCATTTCTCTGAAGAGCTTGGTTTCTCTTAGGGGTAAGTAGTATTTAGAGAGCAGAGTCCGAGCAATTCAAACAGTTTTTAAGACAGTGTTTTTATTTAATATGAAAATAAAGTATAAGTGTTGTAAACACAACTTTAATTCAAGGACTAAATGAAAAAGTTGAACAAGGCTACTCTAGAATATCACTGTTCAATAGAACTTTCCATAATAATGGTCAAATCCTACATCTGAGCTATCCAATATGGTGGACACTAGTGGCATGTGACTATTGAGAGCTTGGAATGTGGCTAGTGCAACTGAGGAACTGATTTTTAATTTTAATTTTAAACTAATTAAATTTAAATAGTCACATGTGGCTAGTTAATACCTTATCAGACAGTGCTAGAAATCTAGAATCCCAGTGATTCAATTCCACAACTATGTTTTTTTTAAAGGACCATCACTGTGCAAAGTAGAAAACTGAGTAATATGCTGTTATTCCTGCAAGAATCTTCCAGTATATTATGATAAAGGAAATAAGATAAATCCCCTAATAATTTCAGTGTAACCAAAACGGTAGTTGCTAGCCAAGTTGCAATGCAATGACATTTCTCTTCTGAAAAGAGAAATATATGTCAATAATCTGGCTGGGATGGTTAGAAATGTATTCATGGAGAAGATTACCTCAAAAGATTTTTTTTTATATAGGAACCATGGCCTTTGTTATCTTATTTTTATTTTATTTTATTTTTTTTGGAGTTTTTAAAAAAGGGACTTTATTTTTGGAGACAGGGAACTAAGAGGAAAATTATAGAATTCTTATATACCCACTGCTCCAACACACGCACAACCTCTCCTGTTACCAGCATCCCCCACCAGAGTGGTACATTTGTCACAATCAGTAAACCTGCACTGACACATCATAATCACTGAAAGGCCATAATTTACATTAGGGTTCATTCTTGATGTTCATTCTGTGGTTTTAGACAAATGTATATGGACACGTATCCATCACTCTAGTATCGTACAGGTGTTTTCACTGCCCTGAGAATTTGTGCTATGCCTATCAAGCTCCCCACCCCCAGGCAACCACTGACCTTTTCACTCTCTCCATGGGTTTGGTTTTTCCAGAATGTCATATAGTTGGAATCATATAGTGTGTAGCCTTTTCAGATTGGCTTCTTTCACTTACTAATGTGCATTTAAGATTCCTCTATGTCTTTTCATTGCTTGCTGGCTCATTTCTTTTTAGTGCTGAATAATATTCCATCATCAGGGTGTACCACAGGTTATTTCTCCACTCACCCACGCACGGACATCCTGTTTGGTTCCAAGTTCTGTCAGTTATGAATTGCATTAAAAAAGCTGCTCCAAACACCCATGGGTAGGTTTGTGTATGGACGGCTTTCATTTCATAGGAGCAAATAAGAAGTATGACAGTTGGATCGCATGGTAAGATTATGTTTAGTCTTGAGAAAACTACCGAACTACCAAAGATGGTTTAAAACTACAGTACTGGTAATAGTAGTAGTGATGGTGGTGATGATGGTAATGAGACCTTTCATCTGTTGAGTACCTGCTCTGGACTAAGAACTCGATATATAAGAACTTGTTTAATTTATCCTAATAACCCTATAATGTAGATTTTTTTTTTTACGAATTTGTTTATTTATTTCAGAAAGAGAGAGTGTACACGAGCAGGGGGAGGTACAGAGGGAGAGGGTGGGAAGCAGTCTCCCCACTGAGGGCAGAGCCAGAAGTGGGGTTTAATTGCCCTACTGGGAGATAATGACCAGAGCCAAAACCAAGAGCCAGATGCTCAACCAACTGAGCCCCCCAGGTGCCCCTAATGTAGATGTTTTTAACCCCCCACTTTACAGAGGAGCAAATGGAAGCTTTAAGGGAAAAATGACTTGCTCAGGGTCCCCCCACCCCCAAGTAGAACTGGAATTCAAACCCAGGCCTCTCTCACTCCAAAGCCCTTGTCCTTCACTGCTGTGTCTAACTCTCAGAGCCCAAAGGTTGCACAAAAACTTTTAAAATGTGCCCAATTGTCTTTGCTTCTTGGAGTCCTCCTGAATAACGGTAACTTTCCTTCTGCACCTCTGAAAGCCCGCTTCCAAGAGTAGAGGGGTAGCCCAAGGTGAACACAGAGGGAAAGCCCACTGTAAATAGCAGAGCCAAAGGCTCTCAGGGGCCCATGAGAGGCTGTGCGCTGTCTGAACGCCTCTGTCTAGCCCCTCAGCACTTCTCTCCCAGCCTCCCTGTTTTTCTCTCCCCACGGCTGGCTTGATGCTGGGGTCTCTGGTTCCTTTCTAAAGCTTGTACCCAGTTTCTACTTCCCCGCCCAACCCTGTGAGTTGGCCTTGGTGATGCTATCCATACCTCTTTTGGTGCTGCTTCGGGACACTGTCCTTTCCCATCTCCTTTACTGCCAACTTTGCCCCAACCCCGGGCCTCACAAAGGCTTCCTGGAGCCTGGTTTCAGTGGAAAACCTCAGGCTCATTTCCTCATCTGTGAAATGAGGCTATTAACAGTACTTGCTCATAGATTTCTTTTTCAATTTTTTTTGTTTCCTTTTTTTTTCTTTTTCAAAGCAATCTCTTTGCCCAACATGGGGCTTGAATTCATGACCCCAAGATCAAGAGTTGCATGCTCTACCAACTGAGTCAGCCCGGTGCCCTATCTCATAGATTTCTTGATAGGCTGACCTGAGATAACTTGTAAAACTCTTAGCATAGCACCTGGTATGTTGTAGGCATTCAATAAATATTTGCCATTAATAATAATGGTTAGCCAAACAATGATAGATGGCCCTTGGTGTGGGAGAAAGCTGGAACAAGTAACTTTGTTAACTGGTTTCATGTAATTTGGTTACTTGAGTGCTAAGGGCTCTGAAATAACTGATGAGCAACTGCGTTTAAGATCATGGTCTTCTTTTTACCTGTTACATGGCCTTGGACAGTTACTTAATTTTCTGGAGCCTCAGTGTCCTCATGTGTAGACTGGGAATCATAACTTGCTGCTGCCTCCTGGCCTTTGCACTGCTGTTCCCTCTGCCTGGATGTTCCTGCCAGAGCTCTGCATGGCTTACTCCCTTGCCTCATTCAGGTCCCTGCTCAAATGCCACCTCCTCAGAGAGCCTCCCCTGACCCTGTCACTAAGCCCTGCCCTAACTCTTTTACAGAGCTTTTTATGACCTCACATTGTCATACAGGTACCGTGGGCTGTCTTCCTCACGTCCTCCCAGAAGTCCAAGCTCAAAGAGGTTGGGATACATCTAGCTTGCTCACTGCTGAGGTTCCAGCTCCGAAGATGGCACCTAGGACGTAGTTCGTTCTCAATGAACATTGTTGAGAGAGAAAATTGTGTAAGAAGTTCTTTTCAAAGTATAGAAACCTAGGGCCGTGAGTGTGTGCAGCTAGTTTCTGGGCCATCTGGAGAACAGTGTGAAAGGTCTGCAGATGGAATTCAGCAAGTGGACACACCTAACACGTTCAGCATTGCTGAGAGAGGCAGCTTTTTAGAACCGTACCTTATTCTGTTGGTTTGTGATGGGCTTTAAGGAACCCTGCCAGCTCCAGAGGGAGACAAGGCCAACGTGATGGAAGTGCTCTAGTCGTTTCCTCAGGGCGCTAGCCAGTTCAGTGATGTACTCCTCTCCCTTTCAGACCCTTCCTGCACTGGAGGGCTTCCAGAGCCCTCCTTCCCTTCTTGAAAGGATTTATAAAAATTGTCCAGGGCTGGCCTGGACTTATACCATCATGTGACAATAAAACCCACCACCTCTCCCAGGGAGTTTGCTTTATTTTATTTATTATTTTTTTATTTATTATTTTATTTTATTTTTAAGATTTTTTAGAGAGAGAGAAAGCATGAGCAGGTGATCTCTGAGATTGTGACCTGAGGCAAAACCGAGAGTCAGACACTCAACCAAAGGGCAGAGCCACCCAGGCGCCCCAGGGAGTTTGCTTTTAAAGCTAATCCCTGGGATATAATCTCATGACCTGTAGTCTTATCTGCTGTTAACTATTATTTATGAGTGACTATTTTAATCATTAGTCAGTTATTCCAATAACTCTCCAAAGTTAAATGTATGCCCCCAACTTCAGCAGTGGGGACACTGAGGCTCTCCAGGCTTTGTGGCTTGCCAAGGACCGCAAACTTGGCAATGACTTCAAAGCCAGGCTCCTTCCTTCGACTGTCCTTCCTTCTGCAGGCGGGGTGGTGGAAGCTAGGCTTAGAGCGGAGAGGGCTGGGAGCAAACACAGTCCTCTTTGGCTGCTCTTGCTCACAGTAAGGGGATATGTTTCCAAAGGGCTGCTGGCAAATAATTTCGAGGGTTTGGCTAGCCTGAAATAACCCATCTATTTAGAGGTTTGAAGACCAGGCAGCAGAGGCTAAATAAGGTAAAGTGTCTGTCAAGAGTGGAGGCCCAGGGAAGAGAATAGAATATTAAAAAACTCATGGTTCGTGTCATGTTTTTCTTTACCTGAGGCTCTTTTAAAGGTATGCTACAAATAGAAGTCATTGCTGTCCTCACCTTAGATGAAACACACACGCTATAAATGTCAATACAAATATAGATTTAAATATAAATACAAATTTAAATATAAACATAAACATATAGCATATACATATTTTTGGTTTCTGATCTACAACTAAACAACTCCAGAAAAAGTAGGTTGATTATACATAATTTGGGGAAAAATGGAGACTGCTTAGTCAAAATTTCATGTTCAGATTATAGGTACAGAGATTCAGGGATTTCGCCTATGGAACGTTCAATGTTTAGTAATCATAGTAGCTGTCACTTACATAGCACCTGTTATGTGTCAGGAACTGGCCTGGCCCCTTCCCACACTGTTTACACTTAATCATCACAATCCTATTTTCCATTTTTTCGTATACTGATGAACAGGTAGAGGTTCAGAGAGATTGAGCAACTCACCCAAGGTCACACAGCTGGTAAGCAGCAGAGCCAGGATTTGAACTAAGACTGCAGAGTTTAAGATGCACAAGGGTAGGAAAGCTGTGTTTGCCAGTGTGTTATCCGATGCCCAGAATGGAGCTAGTCAGGACAAGTGCTCAATGAACACTGAAATGGAAAATGAATGAATGAGTAAATGAATAAGTGAACCACTCTAACTCCTGTATTCTTAGCAACGCTGCTACACTTCCTTCTCACTTTGCACCTGCCAGCATCATGCTCCCTGCATCTGAGTGACAGAAGGCATGAGGATTGAGTCCTCTCTGCCTCTGAGGTAGAATAAATCAGACGTAGGTGTGTTCTCGCCTCCTTTCATCAATCTTCGGTGGGACGCCGTGGAGGGCAGTGAAGGAAGAGCTCAGCTGCGTGTTTGCCTATCCATATAAACTAATCATGGTGGAAAGCGTGGCTAGAAGGCAGGTCCACTGTGGGTATGTCTGTCAGCGCGTTCTCACACGTGCTGCCATTGCTGCTCTTGTGGAGAGAACTGAGGGCTCTGGACCTACAATGTCTGCTAACCTCAAGGGAGGGAAAGAGGAAATGACGGGCAGCTTCCACTGCAAGAAAGAAAAGCAGAAATTCAGTAAGAAACAGAAGTTCCCTGGCTGTGCCTTATTTTAGTTCCTCAAACCTGAACTGAAAGTCAGTGGGGTGTCATAGAAATCTCACGGCACTGAAATCAGGAGATCGGGGTCCACTCCCTGCTTTGTCATTGACTTGGATAAGTCGTTTTTCTGCTTTGGATTTTAGTTTCCTTATCTCTGAAATAAGCAAGTTAGACTAAAACCCTGCCTTCAGGCATTTAGAACTATGGGTGTGTGGGGGGGTGTGCGGTATTTTTGGTGGCCATAATGATTGATGAGTAGCATTGATGTGTGTGTGGTGGGGGGTGGAGCGGGGATGCTAAATGTATTCAGTGCTTAAGACCACACAATGAGAAACTGTCCCACTTAGAATCTGGAATGATAATTAAGAACCGCTTCATTGCTAAAATACTGTGATTCTATTCTAGCTACGCTGATTTGAATCATCCCAGTCACATGATGAAAAGAAATGAGATTCTGTGTAAAAGAAATCAGAAATAACGGATATTATATATTTCTAAATGCCTGCCAATGTACCTTTGGTGAATGTCAATACGGTTTCTTTACCTGGAGCGCATCTCACTATTGTTCCTGGAAGCAGGAGGGAGCTGGCCCCAGACAGGAAATGTTCAAGGCAGTTGCTATCAGACAGGAAGGGTAAACAAAAAGCCCTTCTTGGCACTGCAGGAACGCCCCTCCTCTTGAAGGCTGTGACTGGAGTGGGTGCCCCGTCAGTGGCGTAGAAAGGGCTGAGAGGGGCAGCCAGGGCAATGAGCCTGAGAGCACCACCTTCTCTCAGGGCCTGGGGGTTTCCCACCTGGAGGGGAGGAAGAGGCTGAAATGCTCAGAGAGCAGTGGTCTGGGGTTGACGAGGGGCTTACGAGAGGAAGCTAAGGCACAGACTTCAGCTGTGGGTCTTCTAAGAGAAATGGAACCAAATATTCCTCAGCAGATAGTTGCGAGGGACTCACATAGCACCACCATCTCCTAGAAGGCCAGTGAATTTCCACAGATGAGAGCTTCCTTCCCCACCACCCAGAACTAGTTAAGCTAGGCCTTCTTGGTTGGTCTTGTTTTGTTGAGATATAGCATACACCCAGAGAAAGTGTACAGCTTGATGAATGTTTACCCACATAGACACCTGGGTACCCACCACGCAAATTAGGATATAGACCACGTCAGTACCCTAGAGAACTCTCTTGTTCTTCCTCCCAGGCAGTGAGCCTTACCGAAGATAATCACTTTTTAACTTGACTACCAAAGCGTAGTCTTTGAACTTCACGTCAGTAGAATCAGTGTGTGGTGTTTGTTGCCTGGCTTTCTTCATTCAGATGCACCCACTGGACAGTCATCCATGCTGTAAGCATGAGGAGTTCCATTTTTCTCCACTGCTGGGGACTATCCATTGTATGATTATGCCACAATGTATTTGTTCATTCTACTGTGGAAGGACAATTGGGTTGGTGACAGATGCCATCTTGAGAAAGAGTAAGAAGTATGGGAACCTCTCAAGATGAGAAAACAAGCTGTGTAGGGAATTTCAACCTAAAAGATTAAGCTAGAAGAAGCAGAATGCTCTTCAGCTGTCAAGTTTACATGTTGCCTATTAAACACCAACAACTTGGAAGAGATCTATTTGAGAGGTGGTACATTAAAAACAGGTTGAGTTCAGGGGAAACTATTGAGAAGATGTGGAAAATCTGAGTGAACACCTCCACTGGGGAGCAGAGCTGGGCTCACAGAGGACTCTGAAGAGAATTGAAGTCAGTGGTGCAACAGTTGTCAAGAAAACACCAGCCTAATTCAGAGGGGTGACAATTAGTCACCCTGCAGTGGTCAAGGACTGTTCTAGCTGTTCTGACTAATTTCCACTTGTTTCTCTTAAGAAAAGTGAGAGGCACTTGGTAGGGTCTCAAATCAACCAATCTCAATGATTTAAGAAATGAAAAATGAGCCCAGGGTGAAAAAGTTAATGGAGTTAGGGTTGTTGTTGCCTTAATGAAAGACTTTGCTGTCAGTAGAATGGATATTTCAGTCCAGGAAGGAAAGTGTTGGCATCCTTTTGCAGCAAAGGAGGCATAGCTCTCCCTGAATGCTTTTATACACATGATTGGATGGTAAGAAGATGACACAGGTGAGAGCTGTGTATCTTCCCCCTGCGGTAGGCAAGCAGTGTCCACAAACACTTCAGCCCTTGCTTTCCTCTGGCACACAGTAGGACTGTCCTCTCCTGCCCACTTGAAGATAAGCACAGTCATGCGACTTCCTTTGGCCGATGGCATGTGAGCAGAAGTGACAGGTTTGAGGCAGAAGCTTTAGGAGCCAGTGTGATTTTTTTCTCCAGAGACTTGTTCCCCTCTGCCGTGGTTCCAGGTGGTGGGTTCCAGAGGGAGCAAGACCCCCAGCCCACCCTCGACAACATGTTTATGGATGAGAAATACCCTGCTCTGCCTTCAAGCCACGAAGATTATTTGTTATCACAGCATAAGCTAGCCTCTCCTGAACGATAAAGTTGCGTGCCAGAGTCTCTAAAAATGGTCACGTGATGTGCTTTTATGACAGTGGCCTCTTATACCCAGCTGTAGGCCCCAGGCCTCTGATCAAAGGCCGGCCATCGATTCTTTCTATTGGCACTCCATAGTAGAAGCTGCAGCTAAGAGGATGTGAAGGATAGTCTGGACTGTGTGAAGGATAGTCTGGACTGTGGGCCACGTTGGGCCAAGGAGAAGGCAAATGCAAGACAGCCGCCCAGTGATGGGGAGTGGCAAATGGAGGGACTGAATTGAGAAAAGGAAACTGAAAAGGAGGTACAGCCCCTAAATAGTCCCAGTTTTGACTTTCCAGTTCATCCCTACGGGGCTGGTTGTGATTTGTTTCCTGTTTTTAGTTTCTGTGAGATCCCTGTAGACTAACACTGACTCCCAAACACACACCCCCTTTGCTTGCTTGAACCAGTCCAGGGTGCTTCTGTGCTTTCCAGCAAGAACCCCAAGGAGAACAAAGTAGAAACAGCAGCAGGAAGTTAAGAGTAGTTGCTAACGCTGGCTAATGCTTACTGTGCGCCGGGCACCGTTGCGAGCGCTTCATGCGTGTTAGTCCGTCTCACTCTCGCAGACACGTGATGGGATACATGCTTTCGGCATTCTCTTTTTTACAGATGAGGAATCTAAGGCATGGTGGGGTTGAGTGCCTGTCCCCATACCACCTTGGACTAGGTGGTGTCTGGTTTTAGATGCCAGACTTTAACCATTAAGCTATAATGAACTTCTAAATGTTGTTGGTAAAGTTTTGTTAGGTAAGATGTTTTTGAAATTCTGTTTCAGCATGTTTCAAGTTAAAATAATTGTCGGGGCGCCTGGGTGGCGCAGCGGTTAAGCGTCCGCCTTCGGCTCAGGGCGTGATCCCGGCATTATGGGATCAAGCCCCACATCAGGCTCTTCCGCTATGAGCCTGCTTCTTCCTCTCCCATTCCCCCTGCTTGTGTTCTCTCTCTCGCTGGCTGTCTCTATCTCTGTCAAATAAATAAATAAATAAATAAATCTTTTTAAAAAAATAATTGTTATTTTATTTATTTATTTGTTTGTTTTTTAAAAGATTTATTTATTTGAGGGGCGCCTGGGTGGCACAGCGGTTAAGCGTCTGCCTTCGGCTCAGGGCGTGATCCTGGCGTTATGGGATCGCCCCACATCAGGCTCCTCTGCTATGAGCCTGCTTCTTCCTCTCCCACTCCCCCTGCTTGTGTTCCCTCTCTCGCTGGCTGTCTCTATCTCTGTCGAATAAATAAATAAAATCTTTTAAAAAAAAAAAGATTTATTTATTTGAGAGAGAGAGAAAGAGCGAGTACTGGGGTGGAGGGGTAGAGGGAGAGGAAGAGAGACAATCCCAAGCATACTCCTGGCTGAGCATAGAGCCCAAGGCAGGGCTCGATCCCACAGCCCAAAGATCATGACACCAAGAGTCAGGTGCTCAACTGACTGTGCCACTCAGATGCCCCTATTGTTATTTATTTTAGGTGTGACAAGGATATTTTTAAATGAAGTATTGTCTTTAGAAATGCATACTAAAATATTTACGGATAAAATACGATGTCTGGGATTTGCTTCAGGTAATGAGAGGGAACAGGGAGTGGGTGGGTGGCAGTACAGATAATCCATGGTTAGACATGAGTTCGTCATTGTTGAAGCTGGAGGTGGATACATGGGGATTATTATGTAATTCTCTCTGCTTTTTTATGTGTCTGAAATTTTCCATAATAAAATATAAAAAACCAACCAACCAACAAACATACGAGAAGGCCTGGAAAAGACTGCAGTTGGCCCAAAATTTTTTGTCTTTTCTGTGCTATTTTCCTTCTAGAGTAGGGATTCTCAAACTATGACCAGTGGTCCAAATGTTTTTGTACAGTTTCTAAGCTATGAATGGTTTTTATTAATTGAAAAAGTGCTCACTGCATGAAATTCAAAGTTTAGTGTTGATAAATAAAGTTTTATTGGAACGTAGCCCTGCCCATTTGTTTATATCTTATCTGTGGCAGCTTTTACACTACAAAGAGTTGAGCTGCTGTGTTGGAGACCACATGGGCCACAGAATCTAAAATTTTTACTGTATGGTCCTTTATAGAAAAAGTTTGCTGACCCTCTTCTAGAAGGGGATTTGTTCATGCATAACTTTGTTTTTAAAAAGCAATAAAAAGAAAAAACAATATTTTCTTTTTTTATTAGGAAAGTAACACAAGACCATTGTGGACAATGTGAAGCATAAAAAGAAAATGAAAATTATCCACTGGGTACCCATTTCTAAAATCTTCCTTTTTCCCTCTCATTGATCAACTATTGACAAAATGAGAACTGCTCTAGTTTCAGGAAAAAGTAAGGATTATCTTTCTGGTGCTCAGTTGGACAAGAACTGCAAGCAAGCATATGCTGTGACAGGGAGACACCTGAAAGGATCTGAAAGAGGCCACCTGGGGTCTTGTTGGATTTAAATTATACGATAACCTTCCCATCACAT
Organism: Ailuropoda melanoleuca; assembly: GCF_002007445.2. NCBI lineage: Eukaryota > Metazoa > Chordata > Mammalia > Carnivora > Ursidae > Ailuropoda > Ailuropoda melanoleuca. The sequence continues at coordinate 38,383,690 of NC_048221.1, read as the reverse complement.
CTCTGAACTCCTGTATAAATAAATCCTAGTGGGAGGGCCTTGTCGTGAACATTCAGCATAGCAGTGAGAACTGATACTCAGGGTGTGAATCCGGTTAACAAGTTCCTGGGGAAAAAATAACAGCCTTTCTTTTCTTTTCTTTTCTTTTATTTATTTTTTTAAGATTTTGTTTTTTTATTTTTTTAATTTTTATTTATTTATTTTTTAAAGCTTTCTTTTTTTCTTAAGATTTTATTTATTTATTTGAGAGAGAGAAAGCCAGAGAGAGAGCACACACAGAGGAGAGGGGCAGAGGGAGAGGGAGAAGCAGACTCCTCACTGAGCAGGGAGCCCAACGCGGGCACGATCCCAGGACCCCAGAATCATGACCCGAGCCAAAGGCAGATGTTTCACCGACTGAGCCACCCAGACGCCCCAAGATTTTATTTTTTTAAGTAATCTCTACACCCAATGTGGGGCTCAAACCCACAACCCCAAGATCAAGAGTCACACGCTCTGCCGACTGAGCCAGGCACCCCCAAAATAACCACCTTTAAAACTGACTTAACCCACATTCTAGCAACACACTAGCCAAAAGGTAGAAGCCACCCAAATGTCCATCAGCAGATGCCTGGGTAACGAAACGTAGCATAAACATGCGATGGAATACTAAGGCAGCCATAAAATGGAAGGAAATTCTGGCACATGCTTCAACTTGGATGAAACTTGAGGACATGATGCTGAGTAAAAAAGTAAGCCAGTCACCAAAGGGCAAGTATGGTGTGATCCCCTAGAGACAGCAAGTAGAACAGTGCTTCCAGGGCCTGGACAGAGGAGGCGGTAGGAGCCACTGTTGACGGGGACAAGGTTTCAGTGCAGGAAGACGAAAAAGCTTTAGAGCTGGTGTGGGGGGGGGGCACAACCATGTGAATGTACTTAATGCCACTGAACTAGCCACTTAAAAATGGTTTAAATGGTAACTTTCATGCTAGGTGTTTTTTACTACAATTCTCAAAAAATGACTTAAATTTCAAGTAGTTGAAAAGTGGTAATAATAGGCAAAGAAGCTAAATTTCAGCAACAAAGAGTTCAATTAACTGAAAAAAAAGTCTTAAGGCTGCATGATTAATATAACTCTTGAAGGTGGTTACTAATGAGGAGACGATGTGGAGTTTCTGGGCTGGCCTTGAGAGTTTACTTTCTGTGTTGGAAGTTTCAGGAATAGGTCTGCCTGAGAAATCAGAAATTTGATTCTTCCAGTTCAGTGATTTTATAATAATGCCAAGAGAATGGTCGAAAGGAAAAGTCAGAGCTGTCATTAGTGGTATCACCAGTCATCTGACTTTTCATTATTTGCATGCTGCACTTACAAGTCTGATTTCAGTGAAATTTGCTCGGTTTCTAATAACTCACCAGCACTGTGGCCATCGCCCACATCATTTAAGGATTGAGTGTTGGCCCGAGCTGCTGGGCAGTTAGCTCCCCCAAGCCACCAAGCGTGTGCAGTCTCCCCGGCAAATGACCGTATGGTCAGATGAGCTAAGCAGGCACGCCGTGAAGACCCAGTGTCTGGGTTTCTGTGGGAAACCCCGGGAGAATGAGATGGGCTGCTGTCATCCGTGGCATCACAAATGCCAAGTTATACCCCAGTCATCAATTGAGGTGGAAAAGATCTTCCCAGATGGTGAAAAGCAGCCGTTTGTCATACCTGGTAGGAAGCTGTGGGACCAGACACCAATGATGGTTTGACCAAAAGTGACTCCTGGCTAGCCCTGCCTCCATCCTAGGATAGGTGGACATGTTATGTAAGGCCAGTGTCCGTTCTCATTCATCCATTGGATCATTCTGATTCATGAATGTCCAGCTTTGCCAGTTGTTAAATATTTGTAAAAATCACTCAGCCAAATCATTGTTTGCTGGCAGCCTCCAGTATCTGATGGACACCATGCTAGGGTTAAATTTTCTGATAACTTTGCTTTAAAAAAGTGGAATGACCATTTAACCAACCTCTCATTCCCTTACACTTGGGGCTTTTTTTTTTTTTTTTAAAGATTTTTTATTTATTATTTTTTGACAGAGATAGAGACAGCCAGCGAGAGAGGGACACAAGCAGGGGGAGCCGGAGAGGAAGAAGCAGGCTCATAGCAGAGGAGCCTGATGTGGGGCTCGATCCCATAATGCCGGGATCACGCCCTGAGCCGAAGGCAGACGCTTAACCGCTGTGCCACCCAGGCGCCCCGACACTTGGGGCTTTTGAAATGTGTCTTCATTGTCTGAAATATCAAAAGGATAAGATCACTAGGAGTGGATGACCAGAGCCACAAAAGGAGTAAAAACAACCATTTACTGAATCTACTATTTATTGGCCACTTTACCTATGTTATTTCTAATTGCCACATGAAGAGTTAGGTCTGCTCCTTATTTTACTTATGCTATGAGCCAAGGCTGAGAGAAGCAAAGTGACTTGCGAAAGGTCATTCGTCTAATAAGCAGCAAACCCCACATTCCAGTATAGCACTACAGTATTTTATCTCACATTTGGGAAATCCATGTATAAGGCTTCGATGATCTGGTGACCTCTGTGGTTTTTGCCACTAAACACACGCATCCCAATCACCTTTCTTCTGCTAACAGTACATTGATATTCCTCTGGGGTGCTATCTTCTCCCCAGTTCTCATTCCAGGTGTTTGGGGGGGGTCATGTGACTCAAACCTGGCCAATCAATCAATCAATGCATGGTATTTCCCTGACTACAGTGACTATTTTTTAAAGCTTTATTTATTTATTTTAGGGAGAGAGCGCGCACGGGCACCCATGTGCAAGTGGTGGGGGGGAGGGGCAGAGGGAGGAGGAGAGAGAATCTCCAACAGACTCCCCACTGAGCACGGACCCCGAACTGGGCTCCATCCCAGGACCCTGAGATCATGACCTGAGCCGAACTCAAGAGTCCAACTTCAACAGACTGAGCCACCCAGGAGCCCCTCATTTGACAAATGTTTATTGAGAGGAGTTGGGACATGGAGAAGGGATTAACAAGGTGAGGCTGCTCTCGGAGTCTATTTTCTAGTGGGGGCGGCAGATAATAAGCAAGTAGCAAATACTCTGTGTAATTTCACTTGGTAATAAGTGTTAAAACAACAACAACAACAACAACATAAAACAAAGTAATGGAAATATAAGAGTAACCAGGAGCAGAGGCGGACTCTTTTCAAGAAGGTGGTCAGGGTCAATGAGAGGCAGGGGCACTTGTGTTGGGTCACATTTCCACCTGACTTGAACTTGGAAGGCCACGCGGCCCCCAGACTGCTGGCAGCCATCTTGCCTGTCCTTAGAGCCTGAGAATAAAGCCAGTGTGGGGGAAGGATGGAGAAGGGGAGAGAGAGAGAGAGAGAAATAGGGTCCTGAGGGTCTCTTGAAGCCTCTGAATCATGCTGTAAGTGAAGGGAGACCTGCTCCCTAAACTTGTGTGCAAGGGGAGCCTATAGATTTTTTTTTCTTGAGAGGGTTTGGGCATTTTATGTTTTGTGTTTCTTGCACCAGAAAGAATCTGATGTACAGCTGCGTGTTCAGACTCATCGCTGCCTGGCGTACGAACCTCCTTCACTACTGGCAGATGGGAGTGAGTTTTGGATAGATAAGCAGATGGCCAAATAGATAGATGATAGCTAGAGAGCTCATAGGCTGATTGATAGAGAAAAGCTACAAGCTACTGATTGTCCATGCATGGAGAAAAGGACCAGAATGATACACCCTCAGCTCTTCACCCAGTTAACACTCTAGGATGAGAGGTAGGGGATTTCACTTTTTAATTATTAACTGCTAGAATGTTTGCATTTAAAAGCAAGCATGCATCACTTTTAATATTTAAAAAACTGCAGCTCTGGAAGGATGTGGACAGAGAAGCCTGTGGAATGGTAGTGAACTGGGCCCTCAACAACATGCCATAGCATGTAAAATGAGGTGTTGGAGGGCTGTTGTTCTGTGTAGCTGCCAAGAGGGCTATTCTTGGGACTACTCAGCAAAGAAGGGGCTGCCTTGCTCTCTTTCCTACAGAGCTTCCCAACATTTTTCTTGTCCTATAAGGGCAGCTGAAAGATGATGATGTCTATGGCTCATAGGATAAAGAAATAAGGTCACATGAATCCAAACAGTTTTTTCCTGGGCACTGTGTTGGCCCTAGATCCTGCCTAGTTCTCCTAAGAGCTGAGGAGATCAATTTCTTTACATGGAACCCATTCACTGAGCAACAGCAGGCCCTGATTATAGGACAGAGGCTCTTTCTACTGAAAACCCATGATCCCTCAGGGCACCTGGCTGGTTCAGTTGGTAGAACATGTGACTCTTGATCTCGGGGTTATAAGTTTGAGCCCCACCTGGGGCACAGAGTTTACTTTAAAAAAAACAACAAAACAGGATTCTTAAATTGTTTCTCCTTCATGCCTAAGGAACTGTATCTATCTCAAAGTTCAGAACCTTGACTAGCATTATTACAGATGTTTATTTTGGTTTTAAAGTACTCATAGAACTTATGGGGTGCCTGGCCAGCTCTGTCAGTGGAATCTGTGACTCTGAATTTGGGGATGTGGGTTCGAGCCCCATGCTGGGTGTAGAGATTACGTTAAAAATGAAATCTTTAGGGGCACTTGGGTGGCTCAGTAGGTTAAGCATCCACCTCTTGATTTTGGCCAAGATCATGGTCTCAGGGTCATGGGATCAAGCCCTGTGTTGGGCTGCATGCTGGGCATTGAGTCAGCTTAAGATTTTTTCTCTCCTCCTTTGGCCCCTCTGCCCACCCTACTTGTGCATGCTCTCTCTCTTTCTCTCAAAAAAAAATTAATAAAATAAAATCTTTGAAAAATAAAATATCCATAGAACTTACACTCTTATTGTGCCTGAATTTTGCTTGCTCTCTCTTTAATAGATCTCTTTTTAGAGAACAACTTTGGCAATCATTTTGGGATATCATTTCTCTTGGATTCTTCCATTAGATCATGGATTGTTTCTAAATCATAATCGTAGGTGAATGCTGTTTCTTAGAAGAGTCTGAAGTTCCACTTAGATTCCAGCTTTGCTGTTTAAAGCAAGGAACAAAATTTTATGGCAATCTTGTCAGAAAACTCCTGAAAATTCTATGATAGAACCAGTCCTCATCATTGTTCCTTTCAACTTAGGAAAAAAATAATTGCTTCTCTGTAGCAGATTCCATTTGGACCCAAATAAATTGTGTGCTAAAGGCTTCTAAAGCTGTAACTACTGAAACATTCCCCTTACACTTGCACTCTTTTATTTAATCACTTTGCCCAGAGAAAATGAAAAGGCAAACTCCAAACTAGGGAAGGTTGAATAAGCACAAATTCCAACTTTAAGGAATCTGAATTAATGAAATTTCATGGGATTTTTCTTGCCTGGAAAGAGCTACCACCTTCCTCCCATGGGTCTGTGTTGCTTATAACTTTACTTACAGGCTTACAATATCATTCCCTAGAGAAGGAATTATGGTCAGACTTTAATTTGGATCAACAGATAAAATTAGAAAATCTCTTGAGGGAAATGTCATTCATTATTTACAAATGTACATAATTAAAGGAAGAAGATATATACAGAAGAAAGACTGTAGTGTCTGTAGAGCAAAGGCTTAAATATAAGTAGAATTCCCAGTAATCTAACCAGGTGCATGTCTGAGACAGATTAATTTAAAGTCTACAAGTTGGGGGCACCTGGCTGGCTCAGTTGGTAGAGCATGCAACCTGAGCTCAGGGTTGTGAGTCCAGCCTCACATTGAGTATGGAGGCTATGTAAAAAAAAAAAAAAAAAAGAATAAAAATAAATAAAGTCGGGGCGCCTGGGTGGCACAGCGGTTAAGCGTCTGCCTTCGGCTCAGGCCGTGATCCCAGCGTTATGGGATCGAGCCCCACATCAGGCTCCTCTGCTATGAGCCTGCTTCTTTCTCTCCCATTCCCCCTGCTTGTGTTCCCTCTCTCGCTGGCTGTCTCTATCTCTGTCAAATAAATAAATAAAATCTTTAAAAAATAAATAAATAAATAAATAAAGTCTACAATTTGGAAAAAAAATAGTTTGAGGTATATACCCCAAACTATAGTCTGTGTTTTTCTCTGCGGATCGGGGAGAGAGGTGGTTATTGAGGAATAGTTTAACTTGATAGAAGAGATTGCTTGTGTTTGGTTATGTAGATAATAAATACAGCAGATACTGATTAGGCTTTTTGGCCACCCAGCAACTAGAACACCTTTCCTATGTTTGTAGAATGTCTTATGAGTCTGAATATGCCTAAGCCAGAAACTTATTTTCTGAACTTCCTTTGTAACTAGGTGTAGTAATCAGAGTTTTCCAGAGAAACAGAACCAATGGGATAATATATATTATATATATATATATATTATATATATGGAGGTGTATCTATAAATATAGATATATCTATAGGTATAACTATCAGTATATCTATCTATCTATCTATCATCTATCTATCTATCTATCATCTATCTATTGAGATAGGAAGGAAGGAAGAGAAGGAGGGAGTTTAAGGAATTGGCTTACATGATTATGGATACCCAGGGAAGAGTCAATTTTGCAATTCAAGTCCCAAGGCCATCTGCTGGCAGAGTTGTTTCTTGCTTGAGAGAGGTCAGTCTTTTGGTCTATTCAGACCCTCAACTGATTAGATTAGGCCCACCTCCAAGTTATGGAGGACAATCTGATTTTATCAAACACCTCTGATGTAAATGTTTATCTCACCCAAAAACACTTTCACAGAACAATCCAAAGTAATGGTTGACCAAATATGTGGGCACTGTGACGCAGCCAAGTTGACACATGAAATTACCCATGACAATAAAATACAGATATTTGACCTAATCCTTACACAGGCTTTGGTTTTGAAGTAAGTGCATGTAAAATCCATTCTTCATGTGGGGTAGTGGCGAAGACATCCAGCTTATGTAGGCAAGAAAGATGGCAGCAGTCCCAGTGGCAGCACCTTTTTGCTAAATTATATAGGATCTGTGCTAGCAATTGCAGCAGAAGGGTCTCCACAGGATGGGTCATGGCTTTGTTAAATCAAGTCTCATTCTTTAGTCCTCCTGGGAATTCAGTGAACTACCTAGTTTCTTAAGTGCATTCCTCTTCTGTTTAAACTAGCTGGGGTGGGTTCTGTTGTTTGCAGCTAAGACCTCTGAAATTCAATAAGCATGTTGTATTAATTATTACTCCCTAACAAATTACCGCAGAACTTAATGGCTTAAAACGATAATACACATTTATTATATAGTGCATTATGCGTAGGCCAAGAATTTGGGAGTAGCTTGGCTGGGTGGTTCTGGAGGTTGCAGTCGTTTTCTTGGCCAGCTCTGTCATCATCTGAAGGCTTGACTGGGGCTGGAGGATCTGCTTTCTAGATGGCTTATTCACATGGCTGGCCAGTTGGTGCTGACTGTTGGCAAGAGGATGCCATTCCTCTTGTGTGGACCTCTCCGTATAGCTGCTTGAGTGTTCTCACAGCATGTAGGCTGTCTTTTCCCAGAAAGAGTGATTCAAAAGAGAAAGATGGATGCCACAAAGCTTTTCATGACCTTGACTATGTGAAATCACATGCTATCAATCCACCCCATTTTATCTGTTACAAGAAAGTCACTAGGTCCAGCTCTATTCAAAAGGAGAAAAATCTGTTTCTACTTTTTGAAGGGGGGAATGCAAAAGAATCTGTAGATACATTTTTTGGTTTTCTGTGGTAGCCAGGTTTAAGATGGCCCCCAAATGATCTTCACCTCCTGATATTCACACCCTTGTGTATTTTTGCCCTATACTCTATCACAGTTGTTCTCTTTGACCAATGGCCTACGGAGAAGTGATGGTGTGTCACTCCTGAAATTAGGCTATGAAAAGCTCCAAACTCTTTTGCTTTCTTTCTTTCTCCCTGCCTCCCTTGCTCTAGAGGAAGCAAGTGACCATTCTGTGAGCAGCCTTATGGAATGGTCCATGAACTAGAGCTTCCAGTTAACAGCCAGCAAGGAACTGAGGCCAGCCAACATCTGTATGAGCAAACTGGAAACATCCTCCGGCTCTCACTGAGCCTTCATGAGACTTCAGATTCAGGTGACAGTTTGTAGCCTCATGAGACTTCTTGAGACCTTGAGCCAGAACCATTTGGCTAAGCTGCTCCTGGATTTCTGACCCGTAGAACCTTTGGGAGATAATGTTTGTTGCTTTATGTTGCTGATGTTTTGGGGTAATTTTTTTATACAGCACTAGGTAACTCATACATCACTGGACATGTAGCACTCTTTTCCCCCAGAGGAAATAAAGGTTTGCATGTGTGTGTATGTTGGTGAGTGTGAGTGTGTGTGGTGAGTGTGAGCATGTGTGTGCCTTGAAAAGACAGTGAGAGAATAAAATATAGCTCTACTTAAGTCAGCAAAGGCAGACATGTCTGTCTTTCAGTCCTCAACAGAGTATTTTGATGTTTCCCTAACCACTTGGAAATTCTCAACTAAATCTTAAGTTGAAATTGTTCTTTTTTAGGGCTGGAGGCTGCTGCTTACCAAGCTGTAAGTTGCCACCAAGATTGTGTCAAGCAAAGCCTGAGCAGCCCTTCTCTCAAAATGGCGGGTTGGGGCCACATTGGGCTCCAATGTATAGTAACAGGCCCTGTGCTTCAAAAATAGCAATGATTGTTCTTTTAACCTCTAGTTAACCTTATTGCTTTAGAAAGTCTGTAGTTACAGACTATAACAAGTACCTTGTGGGTGATTCAATATTATTTTTAGATTTAATAACAAAAACAAATGTACAATCTACATTTTTTTCAGTTATTAAGATAATACAGCATCCATTTTTTAATGAACATTAGATGAGAACTACCTGGTGCCAACACTGCCCAGGCCTTGGACACGGGCTTTAAATATCCTCACTCTGCAGGAGGAGAGCCCATGCCATTGAGGCTGCACTGACACGATGACCGGAATGCTAAAGCCCTCCTCTTCCATTTGGTGAAAAAGCCAGCAGTCTGTTTCCAAGGAGCCCTACAGGGTGACTTGTGAATTCACCCAGGTCCACGTTCTGGTCATAGAGCTCTGTAGGCAGCACACTGGGAGCAATCTATGCCCCAGGGAAAATCTATTAACCGCACTCATGAGACACTTGCATAAACCAGAAGGTCAGTTTATTCAATTTACACTGAAAATTCTAACTATCACAGGGACCAGGACACTCCTGTTTGCATGTCAAGCCTTCTTCCCTCCCAGCCTCTCCTCTTCCCTTACTTCCATCCCTGCTCTGATGAATACTTAGCATGTCCGTGAGCCAGATGCGGGGCTGAGAGCTGGAAGAACAGTGCCAGATGGAACCAACAGAGTTCCTGCCCTCAGTCTGAGAGGTAGAAGGAAACCCTAATGGAAACACACAGATGAATGTTAGGTCCCTTTGTGTTTTGCATATTTCGCAGGAGCCCTTTGAGAGTATAATGACCGTGAAAGTTCCCATCCTCCAAACAATGGGCACTCTCAAACACACATAACATGGCACACACAATTTCAGGGGATTCTCAGTCACCCTGAAATCCATCTGGGCATGTGGGGTGCAGAATATCCCCCTCTGTTGGCAGAACTACATGGGAAGCAGCCAAGTCATGCTCAGAAGTTTGCTTCGAGATCATGGAGGTGAAACAAGGGTGTCATTGAGGTGAATTGACCGTTCAAGGGCATTAGGCTAAGATTGCCCACAACGTGTCATAAATGGCTTTGCCACTTGAGATACTCCATCCGTTAGAGGTATCCCCGAACCTGGAGCAGTGCCTGAATGGAGTCCTGTCAGCATTAGCCTCTCTTCTGAAAGTGAACAAAGCTGACCAAACCCCACTTGGTTGACTAGTCTCTCTTGATCCACCAAGAGCCAACATACCTCTCCTTGGAGTGATACAGTGGCCTCTAGAGGACTCCACATATCTTGTGTCTGATCCGTCATGAACAGGTTTAAATCTTAACTCCGGTGGAGAGCTGTATCTTTCTGACTTGCAAATTCTTAGAAGCCATAGTGTTCTGGGCCCCAGCAACTTCCAGCTGGCTTTCCCCAAGAGCATCTGGAACATAAGAAAAGACAGACACCGGGCTCATCAAAAACCTCTCCAGCCTACCTTTCTTCTCTCCACAGATAAAGCAGGAGTTGGCAAACTCTTCCTGTAAAAAGACCCACATAGTAAATATTTTAGGTCTCTTTCGTAACTACTCTGTTGTTGAGTGCAAAAAGCAGCTGTAGGTAACGCGTCTATGAATGACTACGGCTGTGTTCCAGCAAGAAGCAGCGGGCTGGCCAGATCTGGCCTGTGGTCTGTAGTTTGCTGACCCCAGTCTAGGAGATGGTCATCCTCCTGACGGCTTTTCCCCAGCTCCCTCTGCTCTCCTTCACTGGTCTTCCTGGAGGATTTGTTTCCACCGTATTTCAGAGGATTTGGCAGAGAAAATAGTCATTCTGTGGAAAGAGCAAATGGAAGATTGCTTTCAGCTAGGCAAGTCTCCCCGTCCTCGGTGCTCAGTCCTTCCTGGTGCGTACTTTGTGCAGAAATGGTGGGGAAGAAACATCACATGAACGTGGGGAAACGGGAAGAATGTTTAATCCAGAGAACAGAAGGTTCCAGAGAGGCATCGGGAGCGGTGAAGAGCACTTCTTCAGTCAGATAATGACATTAACAGTAACAACAGCACAACACAGATAGCATTATTGAACACTGACCCTGTGCCCAACATTCCTCCAAGATGTTTGTGTAGATACCCATGTGGTGCTGGGCTTGCCTTCCAGCCGCACTGCCCACCCTCTAGCTGTGTGACACCGCCTCAGCCCTCCGAGCCTTAGTTTCCCCATCCTTTAAACGAGGATGTGGAGGAACCTAGCAAAAGCACTCAGCCCAGTACCTGGCTCCCCATAAGTGCTCAGGGAGAATCAAACCTTTGTTATTCCAGTCTGCAGAGGGGCTGGGCTTGTTCTCTGTAACCCAGAGCTTAGCCACGAAGCCAGTTGAAGGAACCACTGGAACTTCAGGAAAGAGAGAATCCAACCCCAGGAGAAAATTGCTGACCCAGCACTTCCAGGATACAGGCTTCTGTGGGAAGTTTGTAGATTGTTGGGTTTTTTTTAAAGATGTTCTTTATTTATTTGAGAGACAGAGAGAGGGAGGGAGAGAGAGAGAGAGCGTTCATGAGCAGAGGGAGAAGCAGGCTCCCCACTGAGCAAGGAGCCCCACGTGGGGCTCAATCCCAGGACCCCGGGATCAGGACCTGAGCTTAAGGCAGATGCTTCACCAACTGAGCCACCCAGACGCCCACACCTCCCCGCCGGCCCTCCAGGTTATAGATTCTTGAAGAAAGTGTTCTGTAGTGAAATAGATTTGAGAAATTTTCAATTAAGCAAAATTAAGCAAGTTTCTCAAAGGCTGTATTTCTTAGAGTCGTTGAGTGTACTACTGTGGTATAAATCACTAAGCAGGTATTATCACAAACAGCTTTTTCCAGATGTATTTATCCACCAGTCATTTCTTGCCCCCCAGGGAATCCTTGAGGATTGGTTTGTCACAGAAAACCCTTTAAGAAGATACAGCTGAAGATGTGTGAAAATTGATTGGCTAAGCGAGGTAGTAAGCTCCTCCTTAAGGGAAGTGTGCGAGCAAAGGCCGGGTGCTCCAAGGGCAGGTGTGTAGACAGGGTCATCCCGTGGTAGATGACAAGAGGACCGAGGGAAGTGAAAGGTGCCTGTCATTCCCTGCAGCTGGTTTTCAGGCTCTGGGGGCTGTGCTGGTTTTCTGTTCCAGCCCTGGTATTGAATTTGACTTTGAATGATACCAAGAAAGGAGACTTTTGGGGTGAAGGGGGTGCTGGAGTGTTCTGGTAGCCGCAGGTAACGAGGCCATGAGGAACCAGGCTGACCGCCCCTGGCTTTGGGGTCCCCTCGGGTCTGCTGGGGTTCAAGGTGTGGGTCACCAAAGGCAGTGAAATCACATTGTCTGACATAAGGTAGGAACTCGGGAAATGCTCCTCTTTGCGATGCATCCTGAGTGTCCTGAGATGTCGCTGGCTGAGGGCAGATGTCCTGAACGGGAGCCTCCGTTCTGGCTCTGCCACCTTGCAGTGGGGTGGTCCCTGCAGCTGCATTTCTATAGGCCTCCTGTTGCTCATGTGTGAAATGGGAATAACAGTCATTTCCACATCACCCTGTGGTGAGGATCCCTAGGCTGTCTCGGCTGTCGCGGGGCTTGACGCCATGCAGCCAGGCTCAGGCTCTCCTCAGGGCTGGGCACACAGGCCCTTCTTGGAGCTTCAAGCGCCTGCCCCCCAGAAGCAACCTCCAATCAAAGACGGCAGTCATGGGGTGACAGTCGGCTCAGCAGCGCTGGTCCTGGGGGCAGGCAGTTCTGGGAGGGGGCTCAGAGTGGTGACCTCACTAATTCACCTTATAGCAACATTTCTCCGTTCCTGTCTCATTCTTACTGCTCCCTCCCCCGGCTCCTGAGATCATCTCTTAAAGAAACTTCCAGTACTTAGATCCTTTTCTCAGGCTTTGCTTTTGGGGGGAACCGAAACGAAGACAGGATTGAGTAAGACACTGTTTATAGGGTATCTGACTATGATAAGTGCTTGATAATTATTTGCTGATTGTTACTGAAAAATCGAGTCTGGCTCACCTTTTGGTCCGTCCCACTACCACCCATGGGTACGTGCACTCACATTCGCGCGCGCGCACACACACACACACACACACGTGCACACGTGCATGCTTATACCAGAGATTCTAAGGCTACTTGAGGTCTTATTCTCTCAATCCTGGTTAATACATGCTAAAATTTCCCCTGTCCACTCAAAGCTGTAGCAGCAATCTGGTCACTAAAACCCTTCCAATCCAGTTTTCAACGCAATGTGGACAAACCGTAGGATGTTGTGGGCTCAAACTGGGGTTGTCTCTTTACACTTGACCAGTCCTGTTCTCCCACCAGTCTTGGTCCCTGTTGGAATTTTCCCACTGGTACCAGAAAGGACCAATTCAGAAGCTGACCTTGTTGACAAAGGCCGGAGGCCCTGACTGGACCCAGGAACACTGAACACAAGCAGGGGGTAATTTTCAAGACCGGAGATGGGTGCGTTCATCAAAGAAGGCATTTGGATGCTGTCCCAAGGAGTGGCAGAGACATACCCTCTGCTTCTGACCTCTCCTGTGATGGCAACAAGTTCTAGAACTAATGCACAATGAGCAGAGCTTTTCTGCTCATGACACTTACGCCGCCCCCCCGCCCTGCATTTAATCATCTCTCAGGTTTGGGGAATGTCTTGGTTAAAAACTCACCGTTCGTTATCACGCTTCTCAACTTCCTGGACAATGGAGTACTTTCTGGGAACCCCAGACCATTATGACTCTGTTGGAAACCCCCTCCCCAGTTCCCTCTCTGTGCTGCCCATCTCTCCTCACAAGCATGTGTCCTTGGCAGTCCCTGCTCAGTGATGGCTCAGCCCCCTATCTGTGCGTGCCCCCTCCCAGGCAGTGCTGAGCACCTCACTGGTTCATTGGAGAGGTTTTCCAGTAACAGGAGGTGACCTACAAATGAATAAAAGTTATCTCTTGATCTAGTTTAGTAGATAATGATGACAGAGAATGTGCATTTACAGTAAAGCAAAGAAAACGGTTTGGTCTTACGAGGGTGAACAGAGGCACAGTGGAAGAGAGCAGGCCTCAGGGGTAGAAACATCTGAGATTGAATCTAGCTGTGACAGTTGCTTGCTGTGTGTTTTGGGCAACTTGCTGAACTTCTCTGGGTCTCAATTTATTAATCATTATAAATGGGGCAGATCATACTGTGCAGACATCTTTTCTCCCCCTTTTTCTTCTTTTCTTCGGTCTGTCCAAAAAAATGACATCTTCTGGTAATAGCCTGTCCTACCTCATGTTGTGGAGGTAGGGGTGCCAGTCAGAGTACTATCGGGTGCCTGCCACCTCCCTGTTCCTTGAGCGGGGCCCAGGCCTGGTGATAAAACAGGCGGGGTTCCTTTTTAGGATTTTGAAGATTTGATTGATTGATTGATTGATTTGAGAGAGAGAGAGCACACAAACAGGGGGCGAAGCAGCAGGCAGAGGGAGAAGCAGGCTCCCCTCTGAGCAGGGAGCCCAATGCGGGACTGAATCCCAGGACCCTGAGATCATGACAGGAGCTGAAGGCAGACACTCAAAGGACTGAGCCTCCCAGGCGTCCCTCTTCTTAGGATTTTGTATGTAAATGATGGAGGAAAGACCCTCTCTCCTTTGCTGAAGTGAAATGATGCAAGTCTGCAGCTCTGGGTAGAGCTGCCCATCTCTGGTGGAAGCTCCCCACCCAGCTAAGGCCCCTTCCCTCCGCCCCCTTCCCCTCCCTACTTTCTCCGAATGTGGGGAGAAAACAAAGCCGGTCCTCAGAGGCAGATCTGTAAGGAGGGAATCCCAACAGCATTTATTTACATTTCTTTTGAATTCTTTTTTGTTATCTGTCACTACTTTTTGATTTTGATTTTGGTTTTGTGACTAAAAACAAGAGGGTCCTTAAAGTTTGTTGAGCCAACTTTTCTTGTTTTCTCAAGGAATAAATATGAGGTCAGGGCACCTGGGTGGCTCAGTCAGTTAAGCATCTGCCTTCAGCTCAGGTCCTGATCCTGGAGTTCCCATGTCAGTTTCCCTGCCCAGTGGGGAGTCGGCTTCTCCCTCTGCCCCACCCTACTCCTGCTCCCCCCCTCAAATAAATAAAATCTTAAAAAAAAATGAGGTAAGGGAGGCCGTGTCCCCCCTCAAATCTGGCATGGAAGGCTTCAGACTCAAGAATGGAGCTCCGGGTTCACGGCCCCCGTGATGCCTCAGCTCTCTGTTAGGCCAGTTGGGTAACTCCCAGACTGTTCAGAAGCATCATTCCCAAGTCCCTAGACAGTGTTTCCCTAACCTTGTGGTCCCTAAATCCTTCTTATGTTCCCCTCTAGCCCTCATCAAGCCACCGGTGCCTAGAATACCACTAGGGTACCGATTCCTTCCTGGTCTCCTCTTTATGCTTCTTAGGGAAGTGGCAATGCAGACAACTAATTTAAACTCCTGGATGAATTGTTTTTAAGACCCTCTTCCATCAGAAGGAAAAGGGCTTCAGGTATCTTAGGAGAATGGATTAGAGAAAGGGATAATGTATGGTGAAGATTCCAAAAGAAGGGAAATGGTACACAAGGGCAGTTCAGTGCTCCTGGAGAGAGACTGCATCAGCTTTAGAATGTTTGTCCTCTCTCCGTGCCCGTATTCCCCTTCTCAGTGCTCCTACATAGCATCAACACCACAGCCATTTCCACCCTTCTCCAAAGCTGCAGAATCTACCTCCTGCCTTGAAGGCTGAAAATGCAACCCACTTTCCCAGTTTGCTTGTAGCTAGAGTACATGACCGATTCCTGACCAGTTAGACATCAAGGGGACCCTGGTGGCGTTGCTTCTGGGAGGGTCCTTCCTCCTTGATAAAAGAGAGATGGACTGGGGAAAGTCTCTTTTATTTCTGCCTTCGAATGTGGTAATATGGAGACATGATGGTTGGAGCTGTTGCAGCCATCCTGCCATCATGAGGAGACATGTCTAAGACAAAGGCCAACAAACTGAGGATTGTGGTATGGAGAGATGCAAGGAGCAGGGTCCTAGATGACACCATTTGTCTACAGAAATAATCCTGGTACAGCCCAACCACTGGATTTCTTGTTATGTAAGATGGTAAATAGTTTTTATCATTTAAACCACATTTTAATTGGGTACTTTCTTTCTTGCAGCCCCCAGTCATTCTATTACTATGTCTCAGACTTGTTTCCAAGAAGTTTCCTTAATGGAATATACATGTATATGGGATATAATTGTGTGTGTATATATATATAATATAATTTCATCTCTAAAATAAAGGGTTTTTTGATGTTAGTTTGTATTTTTTATTACTAGAAGTTCTTTTGTTTATTTATTTTAATTTAATTTAATTTTTTTTAAAGATTTTATTTATTTGACAGAGAAAGAGAGACAGCCAGCGAGAAAGGGAACACAAGCAGGGGGAGTGGGAGAAGAAGAAGCAGACTCCCAGCAGAGGAGCCTGATGTGGGGCTCGATCCCAGAACGCCAGGATCACGCCCCGAGCCGAAGGCAGATGTTTAATGACTGAGCCACCCAGGCGCCCCTAGAAGTTCTTTTATTTTTTAAAAATATTTTATTTATTCATTTGAGAGAGAGAACAAATGGTGAGGGGGGGCAGAGGGAAAGAGAGAGGGAAGCAGACTGGTCAGGAAGCCTGATGCAGGGCTTCTCCCAGGACCCAGAGATCAAGACCTGAGCCAAAGATAGAGGCTTAACTGACTAAGCCACCCAGGTACCCCGTTACTGGAGGTTCTATTTTATTTTTTTCAAATCTACTGAGTGACTGGATAGTTTCTTGTCCCATGTAGATATCTTTGACCTTGTCTTTTATTTTTGTAAACATATTATGCATGCCTAGTTTATAATCTATTCCTGATAATGCTAATATATAAATACTTCACAGGACTATTTCTGCTAGCTGCTATTTCTGCTTATTCTTATACATAGTGCCTTATTTCTTTTTATCCCTGGTTATCTTGACTGCATGCTGTTCATTGTACCGAAGAATCATTGTAGGAGTAATTTAAGGTCTTGGGTAAAGGTACCTTCCTCCAGAGAGGATGTGTGTCTGCATTTGTCAGGTGCCTGGGGGCCACCTTAAACCAGGTTCAAGGTTTGAGGTTGCCTGGACCACCAGACACTGTATCCTGGTTGCAAATCCACAAGGCCTGGGTTACTTCTGGTTCACCTCTTCTCTGAGTATGTAGGGCCATGAGGGCTTCTGTTATTAGAGAGAGGGTCTCTAATTTGACTGCCCTTTTGTTTTCTGCCTCCCTTATCCTACAAGGCCATCAAAACCAGAGTTCAAATTGCTGGAATCAGCTAATGCTCTTGGTTCAGAAGGGACTTCCATACTCTGCTTATCTGTTTGGGTTCCTGTTTTCCCTTCAATTTTGTCCTGGCGGTGTCTTACTATATAATTAACTCTTACATGCTTGTAAGGTGCTCAATTTATTCAGCAAGTTTTCTTGTTTCCCAAAGGAGGGTTGGTTCAAATAGCCTAACACACCATGAACAGAAATGGAAGTTTTTCCTTGTCCTGTGGCCAAGTTCTCTGCCAATGACTAAACTGTGTCTTTAGGGTCCTCACCGCTTGGTTTTTTCCTGTCCATGGGTCTGGCATCTACTTGCCTATGTCTTCTGACTGCTTTGTCCTGCTCTTGATTTTCCTGCCCTCCTGATTTCTAGCCTTCAACCTGATTCCTGCTTGCCCTGATCCCTGACACTTGTTTATTCCAACTTCTACTGGGTTTTCTGGGCTGACTTGGGTGTAATAGCGTTCTAGCTACTCACCCACCTCTTGACGCTTCAGCTGAGCCTGGGTCCAGGACCTTATGATATTTGCCAGCAAAGGCCCCTCATGTGCCTCCCTTCCTTTGTAAGCCTCCTGGCTACCCATCTGGCCTTGACTCTTCTGATTAATTTTCCTTTTGTTTCTAGAGTCACCTACTGCTTTGGCATCACCTACCCAGCTCATGGCACCACCTTGGGCTTCCCTTGATTGGTTATTTTAAGTAGATGTATTTAAGGCTGAGTCTGTTTAATTATCTTGGTCAGATACAGGACCATACTGCGGGGGAACCTCATGATTGTTTTATACTAATGAGTAAGTCTCAGATTTTAATCTTTCTTTAAAATGTTGAAAGCCAAAGCTTACAATAAAAAAGAAACTGAAAATGGCCCCCCAAAATCCCACCAGACCTGTTTTAAGACTTTTATTTGGGTGTTGAGAGTCTATTTGGCCACCTACAAGAAAAGGCAGTTAAGTATAATGACAGAGGACACAGTCTTATAAACCCACTGGGCCCAGGCTTAATCCCATTTCCACCCCTTGTTAGCTACGTGGATTTGTACAATTCATTCTACTCTTCTTAATGTCTATTTCCTCACCCATAAAATGGTGCTAATATTTCCTTCTTCATGAGGTTGTTATGGGCAAAAAGAGATAAAAGACATGTTTAGCACAGTACCTGCAGTCCATAATCACTCAATTAAAGGCATTGTTATTGTTATTATTAACAGCAGTGAGGTCTGCCTCCCCTCCAAATCTTTCACAAACTGGGTTGTCATGCAGCTGCTCATCCTTTATCCCATCCTGTAATCGCCACCACCCGAAGCTTGACTTCCTTAAGCAACAGCGTGGTGGTAATTATTCCCAAGTAGCCCTGGCTGAACCACACATGTTCCTCTGGCTCTTACATGGTCAGATTTGTTTAATGAGGTGACTAGTTGAAACAAGTCCTGCTTGATGAGCTTCGGGGTTGTGATATGAGACAAGTTACATTCACAGTTGAAAAACATCCTGGTTTTTCATCTCCAAGAGTTGTTTTTAAGAAGACAGGAGACCCAGCAGAAGACAAAGATAGTTAGGCTCCTAGTAGGACATCAATGTACATGGCCTTAATGGTCTTTGGTATAGACACTGCAGGATTTTAAGGCCAAATGGGTCAAATCCAGCTTCCTCATTGGTCAGATGAGAAACCGAGACTTAGAGATATGGAATGACCTTCCCAGGTCCACACGGTCCATTGATGGCAAAGCCAGAACAAGAATCCAGAACCTGGTTCCACAATACCAGCCATGCAATATGCCAAATGTCGTGATTTAAAAGACATCTGCAGATACATCTACAAATTCTTTGACATTCCTCCCTTCAAAAGATAAGGTGTAATTCCCTTCCCCTTCAATATGGGCTATACTTAGTGACTCATTTGTAATGCATAGAATGTGAGGAAGTAACACTACGTGATTCCTGAGATTGGGTCATAAAAAGAACATAATTTTTCCCAGTTCTCTCTCTTGGTCCTGCTGCCGTAGTTCGAGGACACTTAAGGGGAAGTCTGCTAGGGAATCACCGAGGCCTATCACCAACAACCAGTACCTAGTCACCAGCCATGTGGTTGAGCCACCTTGAAAGTTGATTTTCTAGTCCTAGTCGAGCCTTCAGATGACTGAAGCCCCGACAGACATCCTAACTGCAACCACATGACAGATCATAGGCAGGAACCACGTAGTCAGGTTCCTTTCCAATTCCTGACTCACAGAAATGGTGGAGATGCTACATGTTTATTATTTTCCTAAGCTATCGGATTTTGGGGTAATTGTTAAGCAGTCCTAGATAACTAATATGCTAAGATAACTAATACTAATATTTAATTCAATACTAATATTGACTCAGGACTTTCTGAGTTGGAAGTGATAAAAATCCAGCTCACCTATAAAAAAAAAAGAGAGAGAGAGGGAGAGAGAGAGAGAGAGAATTATTATTGGTCCTGTACTTGGGAAGACCAGAGACTAGCTTTAGGGATGCCATGTTGTCAAATGATGTCATCAGGATTCTTTTCCTCTCTTGTCTCTCTGTTGGTTTCTCTTTCATGGCTTCTCTCTGCGGGCTTCATTCTCTCCTTCTACAAAGATGCTTTCTCTATACAGTATGGATTAGCCCGGCTAGAGGCAACCCAGGGTTTCTTCATTCCAGTTTAATGGCTCTAAAAGAAACAGAGGTCTTCTCTCCCCCAACAGTCATGGACATTCCCAAGAAAGACTCTAATTGGCCAAGTTCGGTCCCCATGCCTGTGCCTAAACCACTCACTGTGGCTAGAGAAACAGAGTACTGGTGACTGGTACCAGTACCTTGGCCACAACTAACTTGTTTTTCACCGTGGGTGGTGGACTAGCAGGAAAGCATCGTCTCAGACCTTGTTTGCAATGCCGAATCTTGACCCCTCTCTAGCATCTCTGGATCAGAATCTGTATTTTCTCTTCACAAGATCTCTAGGTAATCTGTAGACACATTAAAATTTGAGAGTATTCTAGTATAATTTATTTCCCAACAAAAATAATCTTTCCTTCTTTTCATCTCCTCTGTCAGTTCACACCCCCTACCCTCTTTATCTTTTAACTCTCATATATATTTTCGTGCACATCTGCTCTTTTCCACCACACTTGGGTCCTTCAGGACAGAGTCTAATGTCTAATGGACAGTGTCGTCTTCTGTAAAATGGAGACAATGTGGAGCACCTGGGTGGCTCAGTTGGTTGAGCATCCACCTTTGATTTTGGCTCAGGTCATGATCTCAGAGTTGTGAGATCCAGCCCCATGTCGGGTTCCACGTTGGCATGGAGCCTGCTTGGGATTCTCTGTCTTCCTCTCCTTCTGCCCCTCCTCTCCTACTCGCGTGCATGTGTTCTCTCTTTCTAAAAAAATTTTAAAAACAAATAAAAATAAAATGGAGGTAATGCTATTCCCCTTAGAAGGGAGCTCATGAGGACTGGATGGAATCACACACGTGGGTGCACAGCCCAGTGCGTAGTATGTCAGAGATGCACAGTCCTGGGGGCTAGTACTCCCCTTCAACTGGCAGCCATTTAGTGCTTACCAAGCACGGAGCTAGGCCCTTTATTAAGTCTTCCCGTTGAAGCCTCACAATAAAGCTCATGCCTATATCAGGGAAACAGGTGTTTTGAAAATTCCAGTTATTTAGACAAGTTCTAAACGTCTTCATAGAAATCAGGACATGAAGCAAGGTCATACAACTAATAAGTGATTAAGGCAGAATTTGAGCCCAGAACTGTTGACTCCATGGTCTAGTTCTTAATAGTTCTGTTATATTGTGTTGCATAAGGAAGTCTTTCAACCAATATTTGTTAAATTAAAGAATAAAAGCCCTGGGTTCCCTAAAACAAGAATCAAAAGATCAAAACCAACTCGGGCCAAGCTGATGATGTAACTGAGACAAAGGTCGAGCTAAGGAAACAGTTTCTTCCCCCTTTATGGTAAGTGGTCAAGCAGGTATGATGATAAATGGCAGGTGACCTTCACCTCAGTGTCACAGAGATGGAAGGACAGAGGCGGCCCTGGGAGCTGGAGAGCACATGGGTGGTCTGCGAGGGCAGAGCCCCCCCCCCCCCCCCCGCCGTGTGCGAGGACACGGCACCTGGATGGCTCGTGCCTGGCATCTGTTCTGGTAAGACAGCACTGAGCCATGCACAGTGTTAAAGATTTTGAATCTGGCCTCTGAGAAGGTGGACGGAGTGTTGTCAGATCTCATTTGCTCAAATAGAGCCAGAGATCTGGACTTTTATGTGAAATCCTGCACTTTTAAATATTGGCGAATTATTTATTTTTTAAAAAGTGTGTGGGCCATACATGGGGACGGGGTTCCTGCGGAGGGGTGGGAAGCATTGGAAGGGTTAGTGGTGACCAGACTGCAGCCTCTGTCCTAAACTCTGCAGGGAAATCTATACTGATTTTCCTTTACTAAACCAGTACAAAAACAAATAGGGAGGGAAAAAAGGAAGGAGGAAAGAAAGAAGGAAGGGCGGAGAATTCTGGTTTACTTGACCAGGGTGTCCAGTGGTGAGGTAGAGGACAGCTTTCAGCTGCGGAGGGAAGGTGGGAAAGAGGCGGGGCTCTCTGTGGCTAACTGTCCCAAGGGCCAGGGCTTCCAATGGGGAGTCCCTGCCACCTCTCAGTGCCGCCAAAGGCCAACCCGGCTAATCAACTTTTTTTTTTTTTTATCACCTTGGAGGCCCTCTCCGTCTTTGTTCAGCTGTAATCTTTCTTAATTAGATAATTGAAATAATCATCCAATTAAGTTGGCTCGCATGGCCCCCCTTCCTGGAGGACTTGCTGAATCCAGCTGGCTTCTCATCTCCGCTGACTCTGTTTCTCGCCTCATGCAGGGTCTGAAACAGGTCTCAAGCTGTTTTCTTTCCTCCCTTTCAGTCCGCCGTTTCAGCTCATAGGAGCTACAACTAAGGTTCATTTCTGGCTTACGTCAGGACAGACTCCCTGAGCAGCTCAAGCCGAAGGTCGGAAGTGGCCCCATCGCAGTGGTGGACAAGAGTTTCAGGCTCACGAGGATTTGAATGCCTGTTCTGTCAGTTACTCTCGGGGTAACCTTAAACGTGGGCACTGATCTTGCAGAGGGTGCGGTTTCCTTATCGGGGAAATAGGAATAGAACAGACCTTAGCCACAGGTAGGATAGCTGTGTTACTTAATTGAGATCATATAAGTGGGGCCACCAGCCCTGTGCCTAGCGCATAATGAGCCCTCATTACATACATGTGTGGGTTGTTTTTTTTTTAATGTGGAAAGGATGTATTCTTTTTCTTTTTTAAAAAAATTTTATTTATTTATTTGAGAGAGAGAGAGAGAGAGCACAAGCAGGGGGAGAGGGAGAAGCAGACTCCCCACTGAGCAGGGCCCCGATGTGGAGCTCGATCCCACGACCCTGAGATCATGACCTGAGCTGAAGGATCATGACCTGTGCTGAAGGCAGCTTTTTAACTGACTGAGCCACCCAGGTGCTACCAAAAGGTTGTATTCTTAATAGCTCAAAGAGTTGCATCACACCTTTGTAATAGAAATAGAAAAGGGGCACCTGGGTGGCTTAGTCAGTTAAGCCTCCAGCTCTTGATTTCTGCTCAGGTGCTGATCTCAGGGTCCTGCACTCAGCAGGGAGTCTGCTTCTCTCCTTCTCCCTTTCCCTCTGCCTTCCCCTCCCCCCATTCTCTCTCTCTCTCTCTCTCAAATAAATAAATCTTTTAAAAATAAATAAATAAATAAATTATAGAAAAGAAAAAGAAATAGAGGAAAGAAAGAAAGAGGGGAGTCATAGAGAAGACGTAACTGATGGCAGAGATTCAGTGGCTATTTGGTATGCTTTAGGGTGGTTATATGCTAATCTAATATCTCCATCCAGGCTTCCTTCCAGTTACCTCTAAAACCCACCCACGATGTAGAGATAACAGGCTTTCCCTTCAGGCCCATTCTCTGTAAAGGAAATCTCAAGGCAGTATTCCCTTCACTTGCCCACCAGATTGGAGGGTCCCTGTGGGCAGGGCTGTGTCTGCTGTGGGCATCATGGTATCCCGAGGAAATTACAAGGAAATAATCGTTAAATAAATACCTGTTGAGCATGGAGGAGCTGTTCTCTAAAAAGACATCCAAGCCAGTTTCATGTAATAACACCTTAAACCATTTTAAAAACAAGGATATAAGACATGTTACACATTAGCTAAGAATGGAGAAAAATCTAGAAAAGGGCTAGTAGTACTAGGATCACAGAGTAAAGCAAAAACCATCTGTGACTCCAAAACCCAAATGCCCAGGCCCTACGTTAACCTGCTTCAAAAGCTGACAAGCCAGAAGCCAGGCAGCCAGGAAGCATGGTGGATTACCCCTTGGCTCAGCCTTAGCGGCCTTCAGTGCAGACTCCTGGAAACTCATTCTCCCTTACTTCGGAAGAGCCAGGAATTGGAAGAGAATGATTGCAGCTCTGTGCAGAGTGTGTTTTTTAATGCTTTTTAATCTTTTAAAAATTACACAAGCAGTACATCATTTTTTTTAAATGGGAAAAATGCCCATAAGTAAAAAAGAAAAATGAATTTTCGAAGATTGTTTTTTAATGGTATTTTTTTTTCCAGGAGTGTACTTTTAAGAAGTGGTAATCTCTGACTCCTATACGGGCCACAATGTGCTTTATAGACAGTGCATTTCTCATGCTTGCAAAACTAAAATGTTGCCGTAGTGCTTTGCTCTGGAGTTCACCTGTGGATAAAGGGGTTGCAAATTTCCGTTTCTTCAAACACATTGGTAGATCAATACTCTCCAAGGTTGGATTGCTGGACTTTGGCCGGAGAGGACTGTTTGATGTTGAGTATAGTGGGAAGGCAGTAAACGTTCCACACAACTGCCCAGTCACTAATTTTCTGCCTCTGGGACTTAGTGCCTACTCGGTGTGGTAGCCATAGTCTGAGAGAGCCCTCAGTGATCCTCCCCTCTTGGTGCTCGCATGTTTGTATCAGGCTGGCTCATGTCGCCAATGAGATATTGTAGAAAGGATGGAGCATGGCTTCGAAAGCAAAGTCATCAAAGTCAGCGCAGTCTCTGCTTTGCTCTCTCTTGGAACACTCACTCTGGGGGAGGCCGCGTGGCAGCCATGTTGGGAAGACGCTCAAGCAGCCCCGTGGAGAGGTCCTCATGGTGAGGAACTCCCGCCAGCAGCCGTGCGAGTGAGCCCTCATGGAAGCAGACCTCCTAGCTCCAGTCAAGCCTTCACGTGACAACATCCCCAGCAGGGATCTTGGCTACACCTCGAGCCACTACCACCCAGTTAAGTCCCTTTCAAATTCCTGACCCACAGAGCCGGGCAAGCTAAGATTTATTGTTCGTCTGGTCGAAGCAGCTAGGTTTTACAGTAGTTTGTGAGGCAGCGATAGGTAATTCATACGTTCACCCGTCTGTGCAGACGTCTTCCTCCTTTCCTCTCCAAATGCACACTCAAGGCTCGGGTCAGATTCTTCCTGCCTGGATGCTCCAGCCCGTCACCACACCTGGTCTTCCTCTGTGCCATTAGGTTAGAAGGAAGGACAACTCCGACAGGCCTGACATCTGTTGTGTCTTTATTAGTGAGTGACCACATAATTTATAGTCTCTACTGAGACACTTTCGAGAGTACTAAGCAATAATGATCATGGGAAGCAGCAAACTCCCACGTAGTTCGAGGGCAAACCATAACATCCAGTCCCCCGCTGCTGGAAGAGATGCCAACACCTCTTCCAGAAATGTAACGAGAGGGAGAACATTGTTTCGTAGGGTTGCAGTTTCGCCAGCCCGGTGCTTGGATGGGCCAAGAAAATGTGGCTTCTTTATTTCTCTGTAATAGATTTTTTCCCTTGAATATCTCCACCCAGCTAGAGAATGAAGGGAGTAGATAGGATTTTTATGCCCGCCTGGTCATTTACACAGTCTGTGAGATGATTGCTCAGTTGTCACCTGGCTGGGCAGGGGGAGAAGGGCAGCCATCACTGCGAATCCTCCTCCTCAGCCCTGGACATGGACCCTGAGCCCGTGCAGGGTGAATAGGAAGCAGAAGGGGAACCCAGATCCTCACAGGTTTCCTTTAAGGAATGAGTGTTCAGAGCGACTGCCTGGACTGGGGGACCGTGGAAGGGCTCTTGGTTTTCCTAGCTTTTCCTAGCACGGTTCTGGAACCAGAGCCATCTCTGATGGGTGTAGGATTATGCCCTGCACAAGCGCCTCCACTGGGGGGCTGAAGTCCAGCCATTGCCTTGCTAGCTAAGCCACGAAGCCGCGGGGCTGTGTGTGTCGGAAGAAGGAGGCCCTTTCTATTAGCACAAAGGCATTCTGTGGGCCGGGACAGACCCTGGCCAGCACCCAGAGTCCAGGTTCTTTGCTCTTGGCTTTGCATTCTTTGCCTGTGGCAGCTTGTTGCTCCCAGTTACAGGCCAGAGCTTGTTCTATCTCCCCTGTCCCGCGATGGGCCCATGGGGAATTCTGGGTCCCCTACATGCCCTGAACAGGCTACAGAGGGCCTGGACATCTTCCTCAGCCCCCTGCATACACTGCGGCTATCACCTGCCCACCATGGCTCCTGGGCTGAGGGACCCAGGGCCTTCAGCCAGAGGCAGGCTGGCAGACTTCCTTGCACTCTGCCCTGGGATGTGATCCAATTGCCCTGTGTTCTCCCACTTTCCCCCTCATTTTCTAGGTGTTTCTTAATCTCCTCTCCCTAGAGACATCTGTCCTGATCAGTGGCTTTTTCAGCTTTTCCTCTTCCTCCCACCATCTTCCCAGGGTGTCATGGCTAGGTCTGGGGCATACCTGGGAAGGACAAAACTCAGTGATCTGAAGTGGTACTTCTCTACCTTTTCCCGCTGGTAGGACACCTAGAAATAAAATGTATATGGCCCACTGGGTGACCTCGAGGGGATCTGGAACTCTGGAGGTCTGCCCTGCAGAACTAAAGGGGGGCCCCAGCCACCAAGATCCCACCAGGCTGCTCCAAGAGCAGTGGACACCAACTCCCCTGGGGTGCATAGAGGCACTCTGGTGGGGCAGTCGTCCCTAGAACCTCCAGCCTGACTTTGCTAGAGAGGAACTGTGTCATTGAGAAATACCTTTCCCCCTCCATAAAGCCTTGCTTTCAAGGCCATTGTCTCTCTGCAGAGGTCAAGAACCTCAGCTTGGAGACTAATGCTGATCAATGGGCTCTTTATTCTTTGATCTTTCTTTTTCCCTAGGGCACTAAACTTCCTGGCTCAGCCCTAGAGCTGGGAAGCAGCAAGAAAATAGAGTTTCAAGTGGGAAACTAAAATACACAGGCAAAGCCTTGGTGAAATAAGATCCCCAATACAGCTGTAATGGTAGGAACCCCTCTGGCCCTGTTTGTGTGTGTGTGTGTGTGTGTGTGTGTGTGTGTGTGTGTATGGAAGGGCACTATGGGTTTGGGGTTCGTGGGTAAGACCTGAAGGCAGCCACACACTTGAGTTTGAATAAACGGAATTTATCAGCACCCTTGAATAAATTGTGGCTAACCTGCCTTCTAAAAGAGCAGATTCATGTTACTTCCAGGGCTTTTGTTTTGCTGAGTGGCTTATGCAAATGTAGAGCCAGCCCAGTGGCTCCCAGTGATGAAGGGGAGGGAACACCCTATATTCCTTTCCAGCCCTCCTGTGCCCCTTCCCCGTCAATACTCACTACGTGTGCATTTCCTGTAAGTAAGATACTACAGCACTTATTCCTCGTGCTCCGATTTCCTCTGCGTAACGTCACGTCTTGTACTCACCCGTGTAGCCGTGGATGGCAACTGGGTGCTCTTTTTTATTGCTATGTAGTATTCTGCTGTGGCAAAATACCCTCCGTTTATCTGGCCTTTCTACACTTCATTTGGACTGTCCCCATGTTAGTTATCACACACAAAAGCTGCTGTGAACATTTTTGTTCATGCCTTTTTGTGGGCATCACTCATTTCACTTTTATGTGGGTTTTTAAACAATTCTTGCTAAAGTAATTGTTTATTTCTGACAAAAGTCATATATGTTCATTTAGAAAATGGGACATCCCAAAGGACAGGTTTTTAAAAAGTTATCATCAATGTACATTCAATTTTGTCCTTGGCTTTTCTTTTCTTTTAAGTAGGCTCTATGCCCAGTAAGGGGCTTGAACTCACGACCCTGAGATCAAGAGTGGCATGCTCTACTGACTGAGCCAGCCAAGCACTCCTGTACTTGGCTTTTTCACTCCAAATACCCTGAGCATTTTTTCATTATATTCCATATGGAAGGATCTTACCCTCTTTTTTTTTTTTTTTCTTAACCTCTTTTTAATTCCTTTTGGCCTCATTCCTGGATAGGCCATCAGCTAATATTTGTGATGGTTCTGAGAAGGTTTCACCCAGAAGAGACCTGGAGATAGCTGGCGACCTATCCTATTCCCCCACAATCCCCAGACAGATGCAGGCTGTCTAATGTGAGAACGCACTGGGTCAGGAGGGCAGATGCCTCCCTCCATCACCCCCGGACTGAACAATCACAAATGGACCTAACAAGGTGCAAGTACAGGCTGCAAATTGAGAAAAGAATGAGAAGTGCAGTGGTGAAATTGGAAAACAGAGTAATAGTAAATAGGGAGGCAAGCAATGAGTTTGGAAAGCAGTGTCACTGCCCTCACTGAAAGTGTCTCGGACAACTCACCCCGCACGTGAACGATTTCGGTGTTTCAGGTCTGTAGGATCCCTCGATTCACGTCATCCTGGCCAAGAAAATCACAGCACAGATGCAAACCTAATGCTTTCCCATCTCCTCCCTCTCTTGGTTCATCTCGAATATTGGCAAACTTTTCTCAATCCCTTGTTGGCATTCATTTTGCCAGTTACATTTGATCATAACCCTAAGTATCTGAAGTACCTCTCTGTACTTGTTTCCTCATCTGTAAAATGGGGTGAGGGATGATCCCCTAACTCTTACAGCAGGGTTTTTCAACCTCAGCACTGTTGACATTTTGGGCCAGTTGATTCTCAGTCATAGGGCTGTCCTAAGCATCATGGGATGTGTGACCCATTAGGTGCCAGTAACAACACCCTCCCCTCAAGCCGATGAGCAAAAATGTCTTCAGACATTGCCATATATTCCCAGGGGTTGAGGGGGAGGGCAATATAACACACATTCGAGAAGAACTGGCTTAGAGTTACTATAAGTATCACGTGAGATGGTATCAGGAAAGTGCTTAGAAGAGTACCTGGCACTAAGGAAGCGCTCAGTGTTGAGGAGGAGGTCCTAGAAATGTGGACCTGGGCTGGGGCTACTTCTCAAACCGATCTGCTTGTTTATGTATTTCATCGCTATTACTTTTTGCATCTTCTGTTGCACCCTTCTTAAAGTGCCATGGTTTAAAGGGCTTTTTTTTTTCTTCTTATGAGCGGTTCCTTTCTTTATAGGTACAAGTATCAGAAATAAAACTTAGAAGTACTGGCATTTGCAAGTGGCTTTTGAAACTGGAGAATGTCAAGGAAATGTAAATCATACTCTCTATGAGCAGGAGAGTGTCCTTTTCTGAAGCTTTTGCAACCATTAACTCATTGGACACCACGACAGTGTGTTCTAGCTGAGCCTAAATGCAGTTCGGAGCTTTGCTGTTTGAGGACAGCCTGGGCTGGTGAGAGACCGCAAGGTTGGTGCACACGAGGGGGGGAATGGAGGGTGTTATTTGGTTTGTTTATTTCTTCCTGGTGGAAGGGGCAAGATTATTGTGGACTGGGATACCTGAAGACAGATGAGGAAGACGGCGGGATGGTGTAGGTCCCTTCATGCAGCCTTAGGGAACTCAATGACAAGAGGGGGCTTAGGACTGTGTTGCAGAAGAATACTGCCTCCAGATGCAGGGGAAGGGCAAGCTTCCGTCAAGCTGTCTGCCACACACCCTGTCAGCTTGGGCTTCTTGAACCCGCATACCCTCCAGAAAGGAGTCCAAGTGGTTTCAGGTCTCTTGCATGCCACACCCCACTCCCACCAGCAGACACGGAAAACACCAAGGTATGTGACTGGGACCTCTTCTCTGGTCTTTTGCCAGGTCCCTGAGGGCCTGTCCCCGCCCTTGGCTCAGTTCTGCCTTGATTCTGCCTAGAGTTCTACCTGCCCTGGGGGACCAAGGACACAGTTCTTTAAGTCCCTGGGGTCCCTGAGATGAGGCCCGACAGCAGCAGTCTCCTCGGGTTACGGCTCTGAGACTGACAGCCACGCCCACAGCCTGTCCCCAGGCTCCAGCCACGCCCTCAGCCACGCCCTTGGCTGTGACCACGCCCACAGCCTGTCCCCGGGCTCCAGCCACACTCACAGCCACGCCCACGGCTGCGGCCGCTCCGCCTGGACATTCCTCCTCACAGCTGCTTTCAGCCAAGTGGCTGCCACCAAGTTCCTGTGAAATGACTCATAGGAGACTGCTAACTTTGGGGGAAATCTCGTGCCTGCTTTATTTGTATGCTGTGGGGGCCAATACGGTGAGAGGCCACATAGCACCTGAACTCTAGAGCTTTCAAACTCTACGCTCAAAACGCCACATTTTAAAGACCCCTCCACACCCCTCTGTGCAATACTTTGGGACCCGCACCGCGTCCGCTCTCTTTGAGTAGAAGAGAGGCCAGCCATGAGTACCCTGGCACGGTTTTATATCTTAGCGTGGCATTTGGGAGGGCACTCCCAAGTACCACTGGACCTCCAAATGTGTCTGTGCAGCCCAGTAAAACTATTTCCATTCTGTTCCTTTGTCCCCGGGATCCTCACCAGATCGGGCTGTGCCAAAGCCAGCTCAGCCCTGAGAACCGTGCCATGGCCCTTGGAAGCCCTCAGTATCCATTTGGACTGCCAGGCCAGCTCCTCCCTCTAGAACATGAGCGCTCCAAGGTCACGGACTGTGTCTGCTTGGTCGTTGTTTACAGGGCAAAAATGATTGGCATACGAGTGTTCTCATTTCTTTCTCACCGCACCAGAGGCGACCCTGAAGTTGACAGCCCATCTCCTCCCTCTTGCTGAAGAGATGGGTGAGAGACTGGGTTGATCTATAAAGAAATGGAGAGAGGAGGGCAGAGGAAAGTGTATAAATGAGGGCTTCCAAACTTAACCTGCATCAGAAGAACCACGTGGGGATCTTGCTAACATGCAGACTGTGATTCCGTAAATCTGGGGTGGAACCTGACACTGCGTTTCTAACACACTCCTGGGTGCCAGAGATGCTGCTGGTGTTAGAACACATCCATCCGCACAGCAAGGGCATACAGGACTGCATATCCAGGAGGGTTGCACCTAACGGGAGAGAGAAATCCCGTAGAGTAGCTTTAGCATGTGAGAGAAATGGATAGAAAAGAAAAGGTTTGGTTTGGTTTGGTTTTTATGTGTTGTCACAGCCTCTGTACTTGGCCCTCCTCATTCTCAAGAAATGCAAGGATATTGTTTGTCAACTGCCCAGCCTCGAGCCTGTCTTCTTCAGCTAATAGCCCTCCATTTTTGTCTGACGGCATGGTTAGCCAGGTGGCCACCCCTCCCTGGCACGTGACTGTCAGTGAGGCCAATGAGGGCTCCTGCTCTGAAATCTGAATCATGGATTCAGACCCAAACCGAGAACAGTTGGAGTGTTCTCTTTCCAGCCAAGGCAGCTGGGTGAGATTTTTGAGCATTTTCTGCTGCCAAGAACCTTCTGGAGACGCTGGGTGCCTGATGGCTCCGTGCCTGAGTCTTTAGCCTTCCCTTTGCACTAGAGTACTCACCAATATCCTTCCAAGAAATCCTGTTTTTTTGCCTAGACCAGCCAGAGTCAGTTTCTGTTGCTTGCCATCAAAGCACCCTAACAGATATGCTATTTAACCAATATAACATTTTGAGCTATTATGGTGAAATAATGTTTCATTTCCTGACTCTGGGGTGGGGGGGTCATTTTAATACCACTTCTCCACTTAGGCTGAACCTATGGTTGCTGGTTTTAAACAGATTGCATTTGGAGTTCATGCCTAGCTCCGTGCCTGAGAGAAACACAGTAGGTGCTCGATGAATAGCCATAGAAAAAATGAGCAGTCACTTGACAGCATGTGCGCTGAGCCCTGGCATCTGTCAGGTGCCCCTGTGCCCAGGGAGATGTTAGATGGCCATCAAATACTAAAATAGCAACAGCTTATAGGAGAGCCTGTGTAAGCTTGTAGAAGCACTAGCTAATAAAATTCTGACATTTTCCTTGGATTTCCTTTCTCCATGTATCTTTTAAGAGCAAAGTGGTATGGAAGGTCAGCAGGGAGCATGGTCTTTGTTCCATGAATGTATTGTGGTTCCATTAAAATATTCCCAGTTAAATGAGAAGCATGCCAGCATTTTCATTATGGCCCTCCCAGTTCTAGCAAGTCATTGCTAAAAAAGAGATAAACTCTCTATATACTCTAAGGGCTAATAGCCCAGGCTGTAGAGGCAAAAAAAAATCTACCATCCCAACTGCGCTATGAACAAGCTATCCTTGGGCACGTGACTTAAGTTTTCTGGGGCTTAGTTCCCTCATCTGTAAAATGGGTGTGGTATTAGCATCTTCCTCAATGGGGTGTTATGAAGATTCAGTAAAGCAATGCCTATAAAGTACTTATGTGCACTAAGGCGATGCCTCTAAAGTGCCTGGATACTTGATAAGTGTAAGCTATTAATAAAATTGATTTTTCACTAAAGCCAGAACGTATAATCCTTCCCCCTCCTACTTTTAATAGAAGTCTTAAAAAAGGCATTTGATCCAATTATGGTAAAAAAAAATGTCATACACATGCAGAAAAGACGGAAAGAAAACATACTACAATTTGTAATGTTTGTCTATGGGTGTGACATTATGTATAATTTTTTTCTTCTTTTAGCTTTCTACGCCTTCCAGCTTCTTTTGCAGTGAACATGTACATTACTTTTATAACCAGAAGAGAAGCCCTGACAAATGCTATCTTTAAAAAAGAAGGAAAATATTGAGGCGAACTGCAACATGATTTTGTAGAAACTGGGTAGGAAAAAAATTCCCTGTTAGATGGAGAAATAGATGTCTTCTGGTCAAGAGCTTATTGGGAGGGAAATGACATCAATTTGGGTTCTCATCAGTTCGAGTGGCAAATCATAATGCAAAATGAAAGTACATTCGGGGGAGCCGAACCCACACTGGGATTTTGCTGCCTGAATCATTAAGCTAGAAATGACCTCAGGAGGGCATGTGACCCCACCCCCTTCCCTCTCCTCGGGAAGGCTGACCCTGGGACTTTTCAGGACTCATGAGCAATGGTCCTATTTATAAGCCCTCTAGGAACTAACTCTACATACATTTCCTTCCTCCTAAGCTTCAGGCAGGCCTAATTTAGCTTTTGCAGGTGCCCTCAACTAACGATCTCCAACCTAGTTCTCCTTCTGCCTGGAAGAGGCCTGGGAATTGTCCCAGATCTTTTCTGTTTACCCTGGGTCCTTGCACAAAACCTCATCCCCCTGGAAGTCGGTTTTGTCACCTCTAAAAGAGGGATGAGAAGGGTTCGAAGAGATAGTGCAGAGCTGGGGAGTTCGATGGGGCCATCTTGTCCTGCGACACAGCCCACGTGTTTAACCATGTCCCTACCGCCCTGGGGGGGGAGGGTGACACACAGAGGTAGCTTGTCTACAGGAAAGGTGACAGGTTTTTGGAGGTGGTGGTGGCAATCCTGGAAGAAGGAAGTGAGGGATGGCTGGGAATGGGAGGAAGGGAGATTGGGGGAGGGGGTCCAGAGAAAAATGGAGGCAGCTCAGGAAATCAGTGGTCAGCAAGGGTGCACACAATGCAGCAGAAGCCCCTGTCACACCAGCCGCCAGGGAGCTCAAGGACCAAGCTGCTAGAGATTCCATTTTAACCAGTCTGCTGTGCAGGGCTGTAATACCCCTCTCATTATCCATGAACTTTTAGGGGCCCAGCCTTGTGTTCATAATGCTTTGAGGCACGGACAAAGTGAGCTGGTCCAGCAGTAACGGAGGGGGAGACCGGGTATGGCAGCCTCAAGAGTAGAGAATGAGGGTTAAGGACTAGGGAACAGTACGGACCAAAGCTGCAGTCCCCACTGATAAGACAGGGTAGAACTTTCCAGGAATCTGTGGAGTTTTTTGAAGGAGACTTGTCAAAGCACTGCAGTAGAGGCTGAAACCATTTCCCTGGTGTATTAAACGAAAGAGTGATTACTGGATTTCGAAGAACTTGGGCTCTTCAAGGGGGAGGGGTCTGGATGACGGGTATTAGCAGTGTTAATATGAGTCGTAGTGAAGAGTATCACTATTATTACTGATATTTGTATTGGTATTGGTATATTCCTTCCCTTCCCTCAAGTCTTGAATTAGCTTTTGCATCCATTCTCCTGGGGCTGAATCAATGAACCACCACGAAGACCCTGCCTCCCTGTGTGTTGATGAGAGTGGCATGTGGTCTCAAATTAAACGCCCTCCTGAGACCAGAGAGATACACTTATTGCCCACACCCCCTCCATCCTCATCCCAGGTCACTTCATCATGAAAGGAAGTTAAATGGGCTTGGAATGAATTGCTCTTCCCGAAGCCGTGCGTGTAGGTCCCTAACCTTCTTAGAGGGCTGCCGGCTGAAGGCTGGACCATCTGCTGCTGCCTAGCAGACCTCCAGACAATTTAATAGCTTAAGTAACAGTACGCTTTTATGCTCTCACACAGTTTCTGCGGGTCAGGAAATAGGGAGTGGCTTAGCTGGGCGGCTGTGGCCTGGGGTTGCTCGAGTTACTGTCAAGATGTCACCCAGGGCTGCACTCCCCTGAAGGTTGGGGGACGAAGGCTTGGTTTCCAAGATGGCCCACTCACATAGCTGGCAAGGTGGCGCTGGTAGTTCGCAGGAGCTTCCATTCCTCGCCCCCAAGGATCTCACTTGATCGTCCTCATGACATGGCAGCTAGTTTCCCCTTTCCCCCAGAATGACTGAGCCAAGAGAGAGTAAGGCAGAATCATAATACCTTTTATGACCTAGACTCAGAAGCACATGCTGTCATTTCTGCAATGTCCTGCCGGTCATAGAGGCCAGCTGTACTCACTGGGGGAGGGAATGAATACTGGGAGGTGAAAATCACAGGAGACCCCATCCAAGGCTGACTTCCACCCTCCCCATCCCCCCTGACTCCAGTACCAACTGAGACCGACCATGTTACCACTCCCAGAATCACTGGTTTTTTCTTCCTTCTACATGAGTGCAAAATTGGCCAATTTTCAGTTACATGAACAATTGTAATGATAATCCCACTTGACATTACTGCATCATTTTCATCTTCTGGGAGCTATTACTGCTCCATGCTGCAAATGAGGAAATGAAGGCTCAGAGAAGTTCAATGACTTGCCCAGTGTCCCAAAGTTAGAAAGTTCTGGAAGGCTGGGAACTGAACTTGTGTGTTGTAGTTCCCAGGCCAATGTTCTTGTCATCACACTACACCGTGCCAACCAGCCTCAAAGGCACCACATGCCTCCTTATTTTCCAGGGCAAATGTGGATTAGAAAGGGATGGTAGTGTAGGAGACCTCATCTTTCTCTATTTGGAAAAAGCTATTACACAGGTGATCCATGCTCATTATGAAAAAATTACAAAATAAAAATAATTTTTTAAAAAAGAGGAAAAGAGGGGTGCCTGGGTGACTCAGTGGGTTAAGCATCTGCCTTCGGCTTGGGTTATGATTCCGAGGTCCTGGGACTGAGACCCTTGTTGGGGGGGGTGGTCCCTGCTCAGCAGGGAGCCTGCTTCTCCCTCTCTCTCTCTGCTCCTCCCCCCACTTGTGCATGCGCTCACTCTCTCTCTCTCTTAAATAAATAAAATCTTAAAAAAGAAAAAAAGACATTCCCTCGTTGTTCTACTCACCCAAATCTACCACTGTTAATATCTTTGTATATTCCCCTAAGAACAAAGGAAATGGTTTTAGAGTACATCGCAGTAATGGCATCTCCAGGGCAAATTGTGAAGGAAATCCCATCCTCAAGCTTCACCCGAGGAGAGGAAGGACGTGAAATGTGAAAGTCATGAGTGCAGCAGGCTGTGTGTGTGTGTGCGTGTGTGTGTGCACACATGTGCCCATGCCGGGTACTTCTCTGCCCAGACCAAGAGAGGGCTTGGCGCGTCAGCAGTTAGCCAAGTTGGCAGGGAATTTACTACAACTCGTAGAGAGTGTTTCTTCAAATGAGAGGCAGAGCGGCTGTGACTTTAGGCGACAAAAGTGGCCTGCCTTCTAGTTTGGTTCAAGTTCCTGTAGGCAGGGGAAGGTTGATTACGTTTAATTCAATCCATTTGGCCTTCTGCCGAGGGATGGGGTCCTTGTGTGGTCCCCGGGCACTGCAAGATTCCCCTTCACCATTTTTCTTGCAGATGAAATGTCTTATTTGTGACTGTCTTCCCAGTCCCTCCCACAAGCAGAAGGGCAGCCCAGAGAGGGGGTCTCATCTGCCTTGCTCACCTGCCTTTACCTTCCAGCACCTGTCTCACTGTCTGGCAGATTGTACTCTCACAACATGCTTGAATTGACTGCAGAATTTGGGGGTGTGCACAAGATAGTTGCTAGGGGCATCCATACTTGTCCGTAGAAAGAACTAGACCCCACTCAAGGGGTTAGTCAGAGTCCCGGCACCTTCTTTATGTCATCTGTTTGTAGCTCAGGACCCCTCAAGGAGGTTGCCAGCACCTGGAAACAGAAAGGCCAGGTCCACACCTTTCCTCCAAGAACTGCAAGAGGCATTCCAATGTATTGTGCACTTGTTTTGTCCCAAACTAGAAAGATCGAAGGACATTGACTCTTCATCATTCTCACTCAATCTCAGCTTCTCAAGATTTCTGCCTTTCAGTGCAGTGTCAGGAGGCAGTGAGCGGTGGGGTTATGAACACCAGGCTTGGAGTCTCATGAAACAGGAACCCAGTGCCAGGTCATCTACATTTCAGCTGTGTGAGCTGCGGGAGTTCTGGTGACCTCTCTGAACTTCAGTGTCTTCGTGGCGGAAATGGGAACAGTGAATGTGCCGTGTTGCACTGCTTAAATGAGATCAACGGGAAAGTTGTGAGTGTAGTGCTTTGGCGCATTGTCTGGGTCTTAAGAATATATGTGTTTCCCTCTGGGAAAATCCCCTTTCACCTTGAAAGTCAAAAAGCAGTGTCAGCCCTGCAGCCCCCAGGGTGTGTGCATGAGGGGTGCATTGAGAAATTCTGCCCATGGAAGGCCGCCCACTGAATAGGGTCTCTATTCACTGATACAGAACCCTCTTCCTGTAAGATTGGGAGATGCTGGAGTACAACCGCAGGCGACGAGGCAGGAGGCCATCGCAGAGTCCCAGGAGCACACTCCCAGCACCAGGCAGGACCCGTCAAGGCTGGAAAGGATACCTTCGTCCTAATGGAGAGTGTGGGCAGGCTCTCCCTAGAGGGGTCTTTTTTCTTCTGTTTGGGATGGGCCAGAGAGGTCCCGTCTCTGCTTAGAGTCCAGGTTTGGGGGCTGAAGTAGAAATCCTAGGAAGACCAAGGTTCCAGATGATAATCCCAGGACCAGGACATTAGGGAGTGGATTAAGCATGTCCCCTGTGGTTTCTCTGCCAGTCTCCTGCTGGACTCCTTGCCTCCCTTTTGGCATCTTTCTTGTTAGAGGGCCTTTTGGTGCTCCGGGCTCTCTCACTATGGCAACTTCTCTCCCCATCAAAACTTACCCACACCTGGACCAATTCTCGGAACCTAATTGTTTTGACAGTCAGACTCATATGAAAGAGTTATGGGGGTCACTGTTTGCAATATGTGACGACTTAAATTAACTAGGCACTTCTTGAAGATACCACCTGCATTTTCTGTGCTGGAGGACTAGAAATCGTGCCCATTCTGCCTCCAACAACTTCTGTCTTTCCATGGCGTCTGGGAAAGCAGTCATAAGGGTTAAGTATTTATTATCTCTGATCTAGAGTGATCACTTAGCTCCATTTTATGAATGAGAAATCTAAGATTTTGAAGGCGAAATGACTTTTCCGAAGTCTCATGGTAACTTTGTCACAGAATCTTGGGGACATCTCTCCTGACCTCTTTCCATCTGCCTGTCCCTAATTCTAGAATCTTTCCACTCAAAATGTGATGTGTAGACCAGAGGCATTGGCATCACCTGGTTGCTTGTTAAAAATGCAGAATCTCAAATCCAACCCGAGACCTATTGAAATGGAATCTGCATTTTAACAAGATCCCCAGTTGATTTATATGCCATTTAGAATCTGAAAAGCACTGGTTTAGAACTCACATTTTCCCCCATTTCCTTTCTCATCATTACTTCAACCCCAAGGGTCCGTGAACCTCTGAGGCTGAATTTAGCCCAATCTCAACATATCATGTTCAAGGAGTCTGATGTCATTACACACGGCACAATTTTCCGGTGGAAAAGATTTCTGCCCAGTTTTCTGACATATTTTTTTTCCTTTATCTTATTTAAAATTCTAAAAAGCAAAGCCTCATTAATGGAGTGCTTTTTAGAATGGGCAGGAGAATCCACCACCTTGAACTTCTAGCAGGAAAAGTATGATAGACACTTAATAAATAATCATAACTGGGTGGTGACACGAGTGTGAAAGCACTTAGCAAATTATAAAGCGGTGCACAAATGTTCCTGATTATAATTCCCAGGCTGTAGGATCGCAGAACGAGATCCTTCATGAGCCCATTCAGGGTGAAAATGTTTCTCAAGAATATAATGTGAAACTTAAAGTTTTTTAATTATTCTCATTTTCTAGACATCTAAGGGGCTAAAACAGTGGTTGTGACCCCTGGCTATACATCAGAATCACTTGGGAGAGCTTCATTTAGGAGCTTTATTTTTAAAATACGTAGGTCTAGGCTTGGCCCTTGACCCTATTTCTTGAGGTCCTGAGTGTCAGGGCTGGGCCATGGTTTATTTTAAAACCCTCCCAGGTGATTCTAATACACAGTGAGATTGGAGAGCCACTGAACTGGAAAGTTGTTATTTCCAGGTTTACGGTAAATGAATGTGAGTGAGCATTTTCTCCATATTTGTGATATGGCTCGAGTCCAAATTTTCTAATTTCTAAATCTTAATGATGATCAAACCACCAGAGATACCCTCCAGATTTGAATACTAATGGCTGCTGATTCTCAACAGTATTAACTTGGTAACGACAATTTCGTTCATCCTTCCTTCTCTTACCACTTAACATGGGTCAGCTGACCTTCATGGCGCCGAAGACTGACCTAATCCTGACAGCCTATTTGTACACAGGCTTGTACCCCGGTGTCAACACCAAATTCTCAAATTCCATATGCTTTTAAGTCCATTGGTGAGACATTTTGACAACACGGGTGTGAAAGAATATTGATGAGGATCTAAGAGACCTAAGTTCTAGGCAATGTTCTTTCCTGGAGTTGTCTGATGTTGGGTCAGTTTCCTGCTGTGAAAAACGAGGGTGTTGGACCAGTGGTTATTGAATCTGGCTGACTGTCAGAGTCACCTGGAGGGCTTTGCAAAACCACAGATTTCAAGGCCCCAGAGCTACCCGTTGAAACTTTTGGAGTGTGTGTATGTGTGTGTGTGTGTGTGTGTGTGTGTGTGTAGGGGGGGAAGAGTGGGAGGCAGTGTTGGAAAGCAGGATTTTTTTTTTTGGAAAGCAGGATTTTTTAAAAAAGATTTATTTATTTGAGAGAGAGAGACAGAGAGTGGGGGGAGGGGCAGAGGGACAGAATCTTCAAGCAGACTCTGAGCTGAGGGAGGAGACTGATGCAGGACATGGAGCCTGATGCAGGGCACGGAGCCTGAAGGGGGGGCTCCATCTCAGGACCCTGAGATCATGCATGACCTGAGCTGAAATCACAAGTCAGACGCTTAACCCACTGAGCCGCCCAGGTGCCGCTGGAAAGCAGAATTTTTAAAAGAATCCTAAAATGGACTGGAAAATTAGCTGTGTTTGTGAGCCCTTGGACAAGATAAACTCCTAAATCCTTCTCTAAGAATCTACGACATTAGATCTAGTTGGTTAAGTTCCTATATCAGAAGAAGCTGGTCTGGGGGCAGGGCCTGACCAGAGGGCTGTGTCTGCAGAAGGATAAAGCAGAACGGGCACAAGAAGTGTCATCTTTGACCACCGCCTGCGTGTGTCTCAAGACTCGCTGTTCTTATGGCTTCTGCTCGGGTCTTTTGGTCAGAGTCATATTGTTAAATGTCTAATGGCTGTCGTACCACATTTCCTTTGAAAACCGTTGAAAAGGTGCTTTTTGGGAATAATGTTCTTAGAATAATTTTCCTCCCACCCACCTCATGTTGCTACTGCTCCGAGTCTGAGTTTCACTGTGTAAAAGAGTCTGGGGTGTTTGTTTAAAATGCGGGCTCCAGGGCGCCTGGCGGGCTCGGTGGGTGGAGCATGTGACTCCTGATCTTGGGGTCCTGAGTTTGAGCCCCGCACTGGGCGTAGAGCTTACTTAAACAAACAAACAAACAAACAAACAAACCGGTTCCTGAACATTTCCTCGGATTCTAATTCAGGAGATTTGGTTTGGGCCCAGAAAACTGCATTTTTATAAGCATTCTAAGGCATCCAAACTGCTCTTAATCTTCCTGTAAAACTTAGTTTGCAGCCTTTCTCAGGCTTCCTTTATGATAAGAATCTCCTGAGTCCATCAACAAATGAATGGATAAAATGTGATGTCGGTATAAAATGCAGTAATCCTCAGCCATAAAAAGAAGTGAAGTATGGAGAACGTGCTACAACATGGACGAGCCTTGAAAGCATTATAGTAAGTGAAAGTCAGATACAAAAGGCCACATCGTGTACAATTCCATTCATACGAAATGTCCAGAATAGGGAGAACCCATAGAGACGGGAAGTTGATCAATGGTTGCCAGGGGTTTGGAGGGAGAGAGGAATGCAGAGTGAGTGCTAATGGATAGGGGTTTCTTTAAGGGTGATGAAATGTTCTCAGAAAGTGGTGATAGTTGCACAACTTTGTGAATATGTTTAAATCATTAAATTGTATACTTTAAAAGGGTGAATTTTATGGCATATGAATTATATCTTTAGGAAGAGAAACAGGGGCACCTGGCAGGCTCAGTCAATAGAGCACGTGACTCTTGATCTCAGGGTTGTGAGTTCGAGCCCCATGCTGAGTGTAGAGATTACTTAAAAAAACAAAATCTTTAAAAAAATACAAAAACCAACCAAACAAAAGACAACCTGAGCAGTTGTTTAAAAAAGCGGATTCCCAAGCCCTATCCAAGAGCCACTGAGTTAGCACCTCTAGGGAAGAACCTAAGAATCTGATTTTAATAAATGCCCCAAGTGATCCTTATCCTTAGGGAAGTTTAGGAGAAGCTCCTTGGAACACTGAAGGCCTGAGTCGCCCTTCTGCATGGACTCTTGAGCCTCCATCTGTGGTTGGCAGCCTCTCAGATGGTCCCAGTGATCCCTGTCTCCTAGTATTCTGCTCCCCTTGAGTGTAGACTGGGCTTGTTGACTCACTTCTAATGAATAGAGTACAATAGAAGTGA
Source organism: Ailuropoda melanoleuca (assembly GCF_002007445.2). Classification (NCBI taxonomy): domain Eukaryota; kingdom Metazoa; phylum Chordata; class Mammalia; order Carnivora; family Ursidae; genus Ailuropoda; species Ailuropoda melanoleuca. Next base: position 38,343,223 of record NC_048221.1, on the reverse strand, counting down.
TGGTTATTACTTTCAATATTAGGTTTTTAAAAGATTGTGGCTTCCATCCAAAGAATATATACAAATGGCCAATAGCATATGAAAAGACCCTCAATGCCTCTCCTCAGTAGAGAAATGCAAATCAAAACCACAGTGGGATATCACCTCACAGCCATTAGGATGGCGCCTATAAGAAAAAACAACAGAAAATATCGTGTTGGTTAAAAGATGGTTAAAAGAAAAATTGTGGGTGTACCTGGGTGGCTCAGTCAGTTAAGCATCTGATTTTTGATTTTGATTTCCACTCAGATCGTGATCTCAGGGTCGTGAGATTGAGTCCCACATTGGGCTCTGCACTGGGTGTGGAGCCTGCTTAAGATTCTCTGTCTCCCTCTCCCTCTGGCCCTCTCCTCCCCACCCCTCCCCCCAGGTGCTCTCTCTCTCTCACAGAAAAAATTGTGGCTTCTATTGCAGGCTCTTGTTCTCTCTTGATAACACCCCCTCTGTTGTCCTCCAGCCCATGCTGTCTTTCAGATCCCCAGCTGTCATGTTGGGAGGACACTCAAGCATCCTATGGAGACCCACGAGGTGAAGAGCAGAGGCCTGCCGGTAATACCTTGGTGAACTTGGACGTGAATCTTCTGAAGCCTGCCAGTATGTGAATAAACTTGGAAGTGCATCTTTACCCGCCCCGGTTGAACCATCAGATAAATCATAGCCCTCACAAACAGCTTGCCTGCAGCCTCATGAGAGACTCTGGGGTAGGAGCACTTAGCTGAGCTGCATCTGAATTCTGACACACCTAAGTTGTGACATAATGACAATTCATTGTTTTAAACTGCAGACTTTTGGGGTAATTCTCTATGCAGCAGTAGATAACTAATACACCATCAAATGCAGGGCACTGGCTGCAATCCTGTTTCTCAGTATATAAAACTGTGTGTATATTTTGGTAAGCCAAATAATGGGTCCCCCAAAATGTCCACATCCTAACCCCTGTAATGTGTGACTACAGTATGTCCCATGGCAAAAGGGACTGTAGATGTAATTAACATTACAAATTTTAGGGGCACCTGGGTGGCTCAGTTGGTTAAGTGTCTGACTTTGACTCAGGTCATGTTGTCAGAATCCTGGGATTGAGCCCCACACCGGGCTCCCCACTCAGCAAGAAGTCTGCTTCTCCTTCTTCCTCTGCCCCTACCCCCACCCGCCCCTGTGCTCATGCTCTCTCTCTCTCAAAAAAAACCAAAAACCAAAAAAAAACTTTAAAATGATCCAAGTGGGCCCAATCTAAGAGCATGAACCCTTGAAAGCAGAGAATTTTCTCTGGCCAGAGGTGGGAGAGATCTGGCAGAAGTTGAAGTTGGAGAGAGTCCAAGTGTGGGAGGGACCCCACCACTGACGGAGGGTGGTGGGCAATGTGTAAAGCATGGAAATGAATGTGGGCAGCCTCTAGGGGCAAAGACCAGCACCCAGCTGACAGCCAGCAAGGAAAGAGGGACCTCAACCCCATATCTGTAAGGAGCTGAGTTCAACCAAAACTTGACTGAGCTTGGAAGTGATTGATCCTGAAGTCTCCAAAAAGGAATGCAGCCCTGCTGACACCTTGATGTTGGCCTTGTGAAACCCAGAGCAGAGAAACCAATCCAGCCAACTGGGATTTCGGATCTACGGAGGTGGAATAATAAATCTCTATTACTTTCAGTTACAAAGTTTGGCGTAATTTGTTCTGGCAGCAATAGAAAACACACATACTTATGTGTATATGGTATTTATTGGCTTCTGGTGCCTTCCTACCAGGTAGCATAGCTATGCAAATGGTGCACAGCGCTATTTATCATTTTCCACTTACCCTGCTGAGGCACTCACTCACTATCTTCGTGCTTCCCTGTATTGCATTGTTTTTCAAGGCTCTCTGGGAAAGACACTCCTTTTTTGGGAGCCTGGCGTCTGGCTGGGGCAAGACTGCATGCGTGCTGCTTGTTTCTGAGGCTACTGATCAATACTTACCATTAGGACGACAACTCCATGCATCACTAAACTTTGACCTCAGTGCCCCGGAGCAGTCCCACGATGCCAATTGATGTACAGGCAATATACATATTCCTCAAACGCAATACCCCTTTCATAGACTTCCCTGAATTAAATTTTGGAGGCTTCAGTGATGGCAAAGTAATGTTGCTAGTGTACTGGCAGACACAGGATATTCGGAAAGGATGCTTGGATAAAAGTAATTGTGTTTATGTTTTTCAAAAAGATCTTTTGGATGGACACTGTGTTTGGATTGTTGACTGACTGTTCCTGCCTTCCACGCAATGGGTGGTGTGGGCAGAAAGTGTCCCTTAAGCCCACTAAGTACACACCTAAGAAACCCAAGACCTCAAAACAAGTGGTTGGCTCCCCTTAGAAATCACAAGGTAGGGCTAAAAAGGGCCTAAAATAATGTTAATTGTGCTTTTTTAAAATCCACAACTTTTGGAATTTTATTTCCCCGGAAGTATGTATTTTTCCGGGAATTCTTCATAACAGTCTACCATCGCATACCATCCTGGTGCACTGAGTAAAAGGAGATGATACTCCTGTTTTCCTGGATCTGCTCAAATGAGATCAATTGCCAAACCGTTGTTTGGATTAAAACCAAACGGTTAATTTAATCAGGCTTTCAAGAGGCAGTTAGTTTGATTAAAGGAATCATATCTGAGTGGCCTTTGGCAGCTTCTTATCTCCAGTCAGTGGGTCCTACACATTTAGCTCTTCTGTGGAACCAGGGGACATCCATTGCCTGAGTAAAAAAGGGTTTACCGGAAGACAAGACTCATGAAATCCCATTGAAAAAAAAAAGTATAGTTGAGCCTCATAGGGACTGAAAAGCCATTAGGAACCAAAAAGGCTACTCCCTCCATCTCTTTCTCTCATGTCTTTCTAGAGTTACCTGGCTCCCCATCAGTGCTTTCCTCCGAAATTCACTGCTCACTCACTGGTGTGGCCAAGGCTGAGAATTCTAGCAGCCTTGAGGTTACATCACCTTTGGTATTGGACCCACCACCATGATTAATTTCATCCTGAGGCCGAATTCTAAGCCACTCAATTTTACATTCACAGGAAAGAATTTGATTGGCTTGGTCTGGTCCGGTGCCTAGCTCTGGTCCAGTCAGCTGTCCCCAGCATGAGTCAGGTGTCATAAGGCATGCAGGAAGGGCTGACCCCTCCAGGTGGTGGATAGAGCAGGGAAGAGATTAAAAAATAGATGTCTTCAGAATTTTTTCTGAACTGATAATAGCAGATGCCCCTTTGCCATGTCTTTTCTTACCAATCTGCAAACTTTTTAAGGGTAGAGGATTTTTTTTCATCTTTATCTTCACTACCATAGGCCAATGCCTCATCGACAGATGCTCGATAAGTAAAAAAAAAGAAAAAGTTGATCCTGCCCACTTCCAGTCGTATATACGTGGTTCTTACCATGTTGGCCACTACCCATGTGGGTGCTGAGGCAAGAAGAAAGGGGGTATCACATGGGCTGACCACGCCTAAGTTCTTTCTTCCAGCACTGCTTGGGTTAACAGTAACTATTATGCATTCTCCATTTTCCAAGGGGCAAGCATAATATAAAGTGGTTTATATGTCACTATCCCACTTATGCAGTATGATACCCCTGTGAGAAAATCAGAGTTCAGAGAAGTTAAGTAACTTGCCCGGGGTCACACAGCTCAAAAGAACTGTGGCCAATTCTAAACCGAAATCTATAGCCCCCTCCCCGTCAAAGCCTTGCATTTTCCTCCCACCTCTGTTATGAGGAGTCGGGAAAGAGGCTGAGAGATGAAGCTAAGAGAGAGGTGTTGGCCGGGTCAATGCCAATTTTGCGAACTGAACAAAATTGTTCCGTACTAACAGTTTTTGAAAGCTTTTTGAACATGGCCTTGGGCCTTTCATGGTTCTGAGGTTTTCCAACAACTCCTCTTAATTGAGTCTTTCCAAGCTGAGCTGCAGGATTTAAGTAATTCAACAAGAAAAGAGTCCTCAGATTCCTTCTTTCCCTTTAAGCTGGGTGAGAATGTGTCTCCCAGCTTCCTGCTTTTAAACACTGGAAAACATTCTGGGAATCTGAGACCAGACCTGGGTCAGTGCTGCCATTTTTTATTGTGCTTTGCAGAGCAAGGGCTGAAGTCTAGGCTGCCCTCCCCCTACTACATCTTGTACCCTGACACCAGGTTGTATCGATCAGAGGAAAAGGTGCCATGTTCTAATTCACATCTTGGGGCACCCTATAGGTGCACTGTGGGCTAGGGGAGGGTCAGATGGGTATAACATTGTTTCAGATTCCCTCTGCTGTAAGTTTTGATTATGACTTGTGATAATGCCATTTCTGGATCATAGCTCTAGTGTCTGGCAATAGGAATCCAAATTCTGTTAGTCATTTTCAAGGGAGAGAGGGGTTGACATTAGTGCCTGAAACTGGGTTCCCACCTGTTGATAGGTGGGTGGAGTCTTCTCCCTGCCACTTCTTGCCACTTCTTAGCTGGTCTCCCAACTCTGTACACACAGCCCCTAACCCAAACCACAGGAGACAATCTTAGCACTCTTGGAAACAAAGGGGAAAGAAAGTAGAACTTGGTTAGCAAAAGGACTTGGTCAAGACCCAGTCTAGAGCAGGCCTGTATTAACCCTGAGAAAGGCTGGCTTGCCTTAGGGTTCTCTCTTTCTGAAAAAGCACAACGCCAACCCTTCACCCAACCCCCAGGGCACGATAGGCCTAGCTAAGGGGTTATATGGTATTTATGGCCTCTTTGCTTTTATTTGTGGTACTGTTAAAACGCCTTTCCAACATGCTGCCATGATTTAAATTATGTATATGTGCTCATCCTGAAATATACGCATTTTGGAATGTATTTGGAACAGAAATAGGATTTTAAAGAAACAGAAAGATTGTGGGTTCCAAGAACCCTTTCCTCCTGCCACTACCCTGGGTTCACTCAGTACCTGGAGCTATGTATTCATGGCGGTACCTGGGGAGTCCCCAGGCAGGAAAGCTAGTGGTTATAGATGATCGGCCTAGAGGAGCAGATCTGGGTGGGTCCAGTCTCATCTCAGCCACTCACTAGTTGTATAACCCTAAGCAAATGGCTTAAATGCTCCAAGCCTCCTTTTCCTCATCTATAAAACAGAGATGATATAAGTTTCTTCTCCATGACCTCACTGTGAGGCTCAGTGAAATAATGCCCCGGAATGCTGAGCACAGAGCCGAGAACAGTTAGCCCTGTAAGCGCCAGTTCTCTCATCTTAAGACGTGAACCTAAATTCCAGTTGAGAACACCCGAGTTTCTGTCCTCTTCTGTTGGAGGTCCCCCTTTACTCTATATGAATGCCCTCAAAATATAATCCTAGTCCCCCAAACCTCCCCTGCCACACTGCTCCAGAACTTCCAGAAGAAGTCCTGGTTCCCATGACGTCACCTAGCGTGTGAGCACGCCTTCGCGCGTCGGTCTCCGGGTCCCGCAGGTGCCGGGCAAGCCGGCGAGCTTGTGAACGAGGGTGCGAGGCTGGAGGAATGGGGTCTCCGCTGCGTGTGCTTTAGTTGCAACGTTGTGTGGAAAAATGAAATGCTGAAATCTCAGGACGCTGGTAAAGAGGAAAAGCTCATGGCAGCACGTTTTCCATTCTCACATATAATTGCTTCCGTCTCCGGCGTGTAACAAAACCTCCCAGAGGCTTCTTTTTATCAAAGGCAGCCTAGGGTGTCATCAGCATGTGGGCTGACATGGGGTGAGGCCGTCCTGGGTCGGCTGCTACCAGCTGGGGGACTTCAGGCAAGTCACGGAACCTCCACACACCTCAGTTTTCTCCTCTATACAATGGACATGATAGTAGCATCTATCCAACACACTTGTGTTTGAAGATTGAGAGAATGAACATAAAGTGCCTGGCACCTAGGAAGCCCTCAGTAAGTGTACCTCCTTGCCAGCACCGTCCTCAATTATTACCTACATCTTGAGAGTGCCAAGTATAGAAGATCTGCAGAGCCGTCCGTCTGCCGCCCAAAGTTGGTAGTAGTAAGTGGTAGATATTATTATAATGTCTCCGCTCTGAATATTAACTATAAAAGCTAATAATTCTTTTCAAAACATCCCAAGGGCTTGTCTCAGTCTGGAAGGTTTCTGGTGCGTTCCCCTCACCCTATGAAATGGTTTCCTACAGCAGACACGACCAGTTGTCACCCCAACTGCCAGGGCCCCTTCTTCCTTGTGAACAGAACCCCAATTCTATTCAAGCAGCTATGGGCCTAACCGCAGGGGAAGAGTCGTGATTGGTGCAAGTCACTTATGGCAGTCCCGTTTACCTTCATCTTAATTGGTCTAAGAGAAGGCATGTGATAAGTTGTAAGGAAGGGAATGTCTCCCAATGAAAGGAGAGAGGAGTGTGAGGTGAGCCTCATTTTGGTCCCTGGCATCTTCCTTCCTGCTTTAGGTACCGTCATGTGAGGATGTGATGCTTGGAGCTGCAGCTGCCATTTTGTCACCATGTGGTTACCAGCATGAGAGCGACAGAGCAAAAGATGGAAAGAGTCGAGATTCTTAAAGACATTGCTAAGCTGCCAAGTCGACTGAGGCTGCTTGCCTCCACACTTCTTTTTTGGTATATAATATCTGTTCTTATGAATTGGCCTATTAATCTGGTTTTCTGCTTAATCGATTTACTCCTTTTCTGTTTGCCAAGCCTGCAGAATGTCTGCTATTCAAATTCTCCCCAGATATAAAGACATTCAGTTCCCATTTTCTTCCTCTACATTTGGGTAATCAAGTGTTTTTAAATAAATTCCACGCTCACCATTGTAGTGAAACTGCTCTTGAAAAGGTCACCAATGACCTCTTGATTGACATGTCCAATGGCTTCATCTAATTTCCCATCCTGCTTAACCTCCACTGCGTTGGACAGCTTGATCCCTTTCTTATTCTCCAAGTGAGGCCCTCCCTTGGTGGATATCACTGCTCTTTCTAGGTCTCTGGTCCGTCCTCTGTGGTTCCTTCTTTTTCTGCCCCTCAACTCTGCATGAACCCCGACATTCTGCCCTTTGTCTTCTCATCTCTCACCAGGCACTTGCTCCGAGTGCCTCCTGCACGTCTAAGACTTCGGTTATTACCCGCGGGCTCTTGTGATTCCCATATCCGCATCTCCGGCGCCTGTCTTTCCTCAGCACCGGATCTGCTGTTCTCCCTGTGAACAGGATGTGTCCACTTGGATGTCCCCACAGGACCGTCAGCACCATATTCGTAAACTGAACCATGTCCCCTACAAATTACTTCTCCTCTGTCACACACCTCACCATTCACACTAGCCCTCAGCTAGAAACCTCAGAGTCACCCTAAGCAATGCCTTCTTTCCCAACACCCAATTAATCATCAAGAATAAAAATGTCTCTGTTCTCAGGAGTCTGTTGCAGCTTCCCCACGTTCACTGCCATGGCCTCCAGTCATCGTTTCTGTCTTGCAGAAGTCTCTCACGTGCCTCCAATATCCCTCCCCCGCCCTTCTCCAATCATCTGCATTGCTGTTAGAGTGGATTTTCTAAAAACAAATGGAATCACTTCACTGGATTTAAAATTTTCCAAAGGGGTAGATGTGTGTGAGAGGGAGCGGGGGGGTGGGGTGGGGGCGGGATTGTATTAGCCATCATGCCCTGGAGATCAAGTCCACACTTCATCACATGGCACAGAAGACCTTCTAGTTACTCTGGGAACAGACTGGATTTTGTGTTTTATCTCCTACCAGCTCCCTTCCACCTTCCCCGCCTTCTCCGCTGGAGCTCCTGGGGAGCTTCTCGTTATTTCAAACTCTGATTAGATGCTAGATTCCTATTCCCCAGCATTCTGAACTTCCAGCATCCTCCAGCTCGCAAATCAAACTGCACTTCTTCCCCAAAGCATTCCCTGAGCCTAGGACTAGGCCAGAGTTTCTCGGCCTTGGCACTGCTGACATTTCAGAGTGGATACTTCTCTGCTGGGTAATCCTCGGCTGTAGACTGTCGGAGTCTGTTGTGGGATGGGCATCATAGGACGTTTGGCGGCATCGCTGGCCTCTACCTGCTGGATGCGAGCAGCACCTGCCTCCCCCAGTTTCCACAACCAAAAGTGTGTCCAGATGCTGTGAAATTCTCCCTGGAGGAAAGAATTGCCCCCTCTCCCAGTTGCAAGCCATTGAACTAAACCAGATCCCCTTCTTATCATCCCATAGCCTCCTGTCCTTCTCTGATCATAACACCCATGGCACAGTTTTGAAGTGACTTGTCTGATTGTCTCATCTGTTCCAACAGAATGTTGTCTCCAAGAGGGCATCTCCCAGGGCCCGGCACCCACTAGGCATGTAGTCTAGCTTCATGAAAGTGTCAGCTCCCTGATGGGAGCGAGCTTGTCTGTCCTCCGCATGGTGCTCAGTGTGGTGCTGGCACACATAGGGCCTAATAAACATTTGTCGAATGAAGGAATGATTCAGTCATTCCATTCAAACGCTTCTTTCTCTGTGAAACTTTTATTAGTATCCCAAAGTTAGAGTCGTTTTTTCTCTTAACCCCATAGTATTTTGTGCATGCCCCTGTCACCCAGCACCTACTACGTTGGATATTACAATCACTTTGGTAATACATGTTTGTAGAAATGAAATCATACTCTCTGGGGCGCCTGGGTGGCTCAGTTGGTTAAGGGTCTGACTCTTGATTTTGGCTCAGGTCATGACCTCAGGGTTGTGAGATGGAGCCCGGCATCAGGCTCTGCGCTTAGCACGGAGTCTGCTTAAGATTCTCTCCCTCTTTGGGGCACCTGGGTGGCTTTAGTCGGTTAAGCCTCTGCCTTCAGCTCAGGTCATGATCTCAGGTCCTGGGATCGACCCCCGTGTTGGGCTCCCTGCTCAGCGGGGAGTCTGCTTCTCCCTCTGCCTCTGCCCCCCCCCCATGCTCTTGCTCCTGCTCCTACTTTCTCTCTCAAATAAATAAATAAATCTTTAAAAAAAAAAAACCATGCTCTCTGTATCTTCAGGTTTCTCTCTCTTGAAACAGAAAAACTAGGGCCATTCCTCTGCCCGGGAATGTCACGAGCTACCTTTTCCTTCAACTACTACACCTGCTCTGCCCCTGGCTGCTCTCAGCCACACCCACCACGCACACACTCATCCATCTTCCTTAGCCGACTTCAAAGAGGAGGAACAGCTCAGACCTTCGGGGCATTGAAGACCCAGGTCTGCTTCACAGCCCCATTTTGCCTCTCTCTTCCCTGACTGTGCTCCCAGCAATGGCAATGAGTTCTGAGAGGTCTGCCTAACATATGGGGCTTGCTCGCAGCCTCTCCCAGGGACGGGAGGCAGCACAGCTGCAGCACGCCCCCCACCTGATGACTTGAAATGCAAGAGGCTGCAGTGAACCCCCGGGGAGGAAAGGTGCCGTGATATTCCTGAAGTAAACAAACAGACATTCACGATGGTCTGAAAGGAGAGCAGCCTTCCTTTGAGAGGAGTTCAGTACTCAAAGTAGGGTAGCTTTTGTGCACGGTAGATGGTTAATATGCGTCCTTTAGTCACAAAGGCCTGTGGGGAGAAGATGCAGAAGTTAATATTTATATTTGGCATCCAAGCCTCCGCATAAATAACAGCATCGAGCCCGGTGTTTGGTTTGAGGTCAGCTCCATTTAAACAGCCAGGCCAGGTGCAGACACACATGCTGGACCTTTGAACTCTGCGTGTTGCAATCCAGATGTTCGGCAGAAGTGATGAACTTGGGTCACTGATGGTGAGAGAGTGTGTAGTGCTCTTCTAGCATCTTCCATGGGGAGCCATGGACAGTAGACTTGGCCCTAAGCCCACTTTCCTCGCCAGAGTCAAGAAACAGTAGCAGCTGCAGTTGTTGCTAGGGATAAGAGACCATCCACTGGGGAGTTGAGATAGCCAGGACGGGGTGGGTAGCACGAGGGAGGTCACGAAATTGACCGTGCTTAGCCTCTGCCCACGTCTGAATCACTTGGAGACATTCTGCAACGGGAAAAATATTAAGCTTTTAATGACAGCCCTGACAAACATGATCCGTATGACCAAACTGGTCTCAAAAGCAACGGCTATCGTTTCTTAAAGGAGGATTTGTCAAATGGCACATCGCTCATAGGGTTTTCCTAGTCCCACACCTTGCCTCGAAAACGTGCGCAGAGTGAGGGGTTTGAACTTTCTGAATCTAATGCAAAGCCCATATGTTGTTTGGGTTTTGTTTGTTTTGTTTGTTTGTTTTTATGGTTGCAAAATGTGTTATATAAAAAAGAACCATATAGCAATGAAACGGTAATGTAAACAAAACCCCCCAAAAGCACGTAACATATCTCTAATGAAAGGAAACAACCACCTTCGCTGTATCCGCAAAAAATTTTAAAATGATGAAGAGGGGCCGTTTCATTCACAGATTGTGGAATCCTACTGTTTACCGCTCTCCAAATGAGTATTTTTGAGGCATGAGTGGAAACGGGAGTTTTGCAAACGCAGCGGCTCCTGGCATTGCGAAAACAACGTTGATGCTGGTTGGCGGCCAGGCAGCTTGAATTCTGGTCTTGACTGCTGACCCCCTGCTTCCTGGCTCCCAACCCCAGCACTCCACTCGGAGTGCTCTTGTCAAGGGCACCAGTGACCTTCTAATTGCTAAATCCAAAGGGCATTTTGCAGTCCACTTCGGACCCGACCTCTCTTCAGCAGATGACATAATTGCCCACTCTTTCCTCCTTGAAATCCTCTCGCTCCGTGCCTTCAATGACACCATCGTGTCCTGGTTATTCTCTGGCTTTCCCTTCACTCCTCAGACGCTCTCTAGGCTGTTCTTCACCAGTGGCTACGAGCAACTGCTGTGGGCTGAGGTCACACACTGTGTGGGCATTTTCTTATCAACTCCTCACAGCAGCCCCGGGAGGTGGGACTTACTGGGTCCCTTTTATGGACAAAGAAAGGAAGGCTCTGAGGGATGAAGGGATCTTCACCTTTTTGGTCAATGGCTAATAAGCAGCAGGATCAGACTTCCCATCTAGGTCTGTTGGAATCCAGAGGCAAGTTCTCAACCGTGACACTGCAATTTTTCTTCCTCGGAGAGCCCCTTAAACAGAGGTATTCTCCGGACCTCTGCGTTTGGCTCCTTTTTCTTCTTTCTGCCCTGTCCCCGCAGGGGTTCACCTACAGCTTTCCTCATAGCACCTCTGTGCTATCATCAGCTGAAATCTGTCCTCTGTTCCTCCTCTCCAACTATTTCCAACATATCTCCATTTGCATGGGCCACAGTCACCTGGCAGGGCTGGTGGACGACTGCTCAGCTGCCAATCCCTTCCTGACCATCGGCTGAAGCCCGCGATCACTTAAGGACTGGCCATGTGACCCAGATGGGAGATTTCTGGGAATGTCTAGGAAAAGTTTTCTCTCCCTTAACTTGACACATGAATGATGGTTTCTTTTCTCCTTCTAGATATTGCTGGGCCTTGTAATATTAGAGTCATGACAACCATCTGTAATCATGAAAAATAAGTCAAATCTAACGAGAGAAGAATGGCACCTGGGTCCTTCATGACCTGCCAATGGAATCTTGTCTGGGACGGGGGCTTCCAACTATGTTATAAACAATACATTTCCTTATTGTTTGTATAAGTTTTTGTTTTGTTTTGTTGTTGTTACTTGCAGCCAAAAACTTCCTACATCAAATTCATCATATCTACAGCTCAACTCAATAATGTCCTCCTCCAAACAGCCTCCCCTCCTATAAGTCTAGCTCTGTTAATACCGCCATGGTTGACTCATGAACCCATGTCAGAAACCTGGGCATCATCCTTGACTCCTCCTTGTGCCTCACTCCCAAGGTCCACTCATGAGTTAAGTCCAGGAGATTTATTGGCGGCTGAGGGCCACTGTGGGGTTGAGCTCTGTCAACCGTTCTCCTCTGCCTGTGGAGCCCAGCTCAGGCAGCGCTGGGGGCCCGGCTATTGTGGCTCCCCAGCAGCCAGGCCGTGCGGGCCAACGGCCCAGATCGTGCACGAGGGACCAAGGTGTTTGGGCCGCCGTGGCCGAGCTGCGCCCCGGCACCATGGTGGCCGTCCCCAGCGACACACTGTATGGCCTGACCTGCTCGGCCAGCTGGGCACTGTGTACTGCCTCCAGGGCTGCAGCCACTCCAAGCTGCCGGCCTTCTGCCTGAGCTGCGTGGCTGACGTCTTCAGGTACTGCCACGTGAGAGTACCCGCGGGGCTCCTGAAAGACTTACTACCAAGACCAGTGACCCTGGTATTGGAACACTCCCAGGAGCTCAGTAAGGACCTGAACCTCTTTCCTTCTCTTACAGGCATCTGGATTCCTGACCCTGCCTTCAAGCAGGACTTGGCTCAGGTGTTTGGGGCACCATTTGCTCTCATAAGTGCCAACCTCAGCTCTCAGGCCAGTTCTCAGAATGTCTTTGAATTCCAGAACCTCTGGCCTCAACTATCCCTGGTTATTGATGGGGGACCAACAGAGGATGGCCAGGGTCCTGAGTATCACCTGGGCTCAACTACGGCTGACTTGTCTGTATCTGGAAAGTTTGGCATCATTCATCCTCCAAAAGAAGTATGGGCTGCTCCCCTCACAGGGATCCTGCTTGTGAATCCCGGTGGAAGGGAGGACCCAAGGACGGATGCTGGCCACTATGTGTCTGTCCACTGGTGACTGGCAAGAGCTCGTTTACAGAGGCCACTGGGGCTACAACATCACTAGTCTGACTTTTTAAGGCAACGTGTCTTTCTGAACACTGTAGACCATGCCCCAAGCTGGGGTTTAGTCTCACCCCTGGTGGGGGAGGTCTTACATATTATCTATAATTTCATATATCAGCCAAAAACTAACTAGAGACTATTTGAGAACATTCCTAGGATGCCCTTATTCTTTTTTTCTTTTTTAAGATTTTATTTATTTATCAGAAAGAGAGAGGGAGGGAGAGAGAGTGCACAAGTGGAGGGGAGCGGCAGGGAGAGGGACAAGCAGACTCCCAGCTGATCGATCGGGGCTCGATCACAGATCCTGAGCGGAAGGCAGATGCTTAACCAACTGAGCCATCCAGGTGCCCTGGCCTTGTTCAAATAAATTTCTTTTTAAAAAATATGTTTGAAAAATAATGTAAAGAACAGTCTCGGAGCTGAGTCAGAGCCTCCTCTCTGATGGGTAGTGGCATTTAAGGTCCACATCAGCAAGGGCACCAGCTGGTGCTGTTTAAAAGTCTCCAGTGACTGAAGGCACGTGTTTGTGCACCTGAAGCTGGAACCAGGTTTGGACAAAGACTGTTGAGCCCCAGGCCCAATACTGTTTCTTCTGACTGGGGAGGCTGGTGGTATAGTGTGTTTTAATGCCCGGTGGAGAGACTCATCAGTTTGGACTAATGGTGGGAAGTGAGGTCATTTGGAAGGGGTGGGAGCAGGGACGTCCAAATTTCAAAATACTGGGGGGCACCTGGGTGGCTCAGTTGGCTAAGCATCCAACTCTGGGTTTCAGCTGAGGTCATGATCTCGGGGTAGTGAGATCGAGCTCTCCATCGGGCTCTGCACTGAGCATGAAGCCTGCTTCAGATTCTTTCTCTCCTCCCTCTGCCCCTCCCCTGCTTGCACTCTCTCTCTCAAAAAAAAAAAAAATTGGAAAACAAATCTCTATTATTTTTCTCAAAAAGGGGGGGGGGAGCGCCTGGGTGGCTGTCGGTTCAGCGTCTGCCCCTGCCTCGGGTCCTTGGATCCAGCCCCGCAAGAGCTCCTTGCTCAGCAGGGAGTCTGCTCTGCTTCTCTCTCTCCCTCTGCCTGCCGCTCCCCCTGCTTGTGCTCTCTCTCTTTCTGTCAAACAAATAAATAAAGATCTTTTAAAAAATGAGAAAAATAAAAAAGCCCAAGAGATTCTGCTGCTGAAGATCTCTTATTCTTTCCATTAACCCTCTCCTTGTTCTTTTCAGTTCTTTGCCATTTTTACTGTCCTGCACTCTCTCATTTTGAGAGGTCACCACCATCTATATTGCTCCCAAAGAGATTTTAAAAACTTGGTGCTAATCCTCCAGCTTCCTTGATTACAATGCGTCGATAGCCTATGCCTATCTTCAAGGTAAACTCCGGCCAATGCGCACAGTGTGTAAGCTGCATCAAGACTGGGCTTTCCTCTCTGGACTGTCACCTCCACTGCTCCACATCAGCTTCGTTCTAACACCCTGATTTCCTTGTGGTCCATGAGCCACTGCCCCTTAGTGTCACTGCATATGCGGTTCCCTGGGCCTGGGGTGCCTCCCTCTCTGAGGCCGCCGTGGACAATCCTAGGGGGCCAGCACATTCTCATGCCCCTTGGTTTGCCGCTCCTACAGCATAGCAGGCATACGCTTCATTCTCTCCCCTCTCGAGTTGTATTTTGAGCCCCCTCCCAAGTCAGTCTCCATCACTGTGGTGCTTCCCCTCTCCCCAGTGGTGAATCTTAAGTTCCAGACTCTCTAGTGTTGCAGTGTTAAGGGAGGTGCCTGCCTGGTCTTGGGGCATCTGTGCATCACACGTTGCCATAAAGACATCCCTGGTTTCCACTTCATGGCCCCTTCAAGTTCGGGCGTCACGTAGGCAATGCTCACACCATGCTGGGTCCCTAGAATTTCTGCCAGGCGGCCTTGGCTTTGTCTGCTGGGATACTGCCGCCATTGCACCTGCCCTGCAGTCTTGCGGCCTTCCCAGGGTCCCCTTCGTGGACAGACCCTCCTGCTCTCTGGCCCTCTGCTCTCTCCCCCTAATTAACTCCTTGTCTTCTCTCCCCCTCGCAGCACCTGTGAAGAGTTTTCTTGTCTGGAGATAGCAACCCCTCCACTTCCTTCTTTGGGACATTTACTTATCCCCCTGCCTGCCCTGGGTTGCCCCCGGGGAATTTTGAGAGTTTAGAATTATGGAACACGAGAGGCAGAGGCTGACAGGCCTTTTTTCCTTCTACTCTGTCCGATTTCTTCCTTAAGACGGAGAGCTCAGGCCCAATAAACTGCTTGGGAAAGAAGGAAGATACTGGGAGGCAAGAGAACCCTGATGATTACGATCACCTGGCCACCACGGTCCTCACCACCCTGGAAATGATCTGCACGTGTACCTGTTTCTTCCAGACCGTGTGCTCCCGAAGCCAAGGCCTGCCATGTCTTTTATCCCGCTGTTGTCAGCTTCTGGTATCAGGCCCATAGTGGGTGTCTTGTAAATAGCTACTGAAGCTGAGAATGAAAGAGGGGAGTGGACTTGAGAGTCAAGGACTCCTGAGTGAACCCTGCCAGCTGCCTGCCTCATTATGTGGCCCCGGGGCGAGTTACTTCACTTCTCTGTCCATGGGCAGTAGCAACAGGGGGGATACGACACATAAAGGGGGTGGGGGACCCCATACTCCTCAAAGGTCTCTGGTTTCTACATTCCCCTCTTCCTAGCCTTCCCAGATTCTGGTTCCATGATACGCTCTTCCCTTACCCTTTAGTTGGCCCAAACCTCTCTATCCCACGCCTCCCCCTGCAAGTTCATTTTGTGTGTACATGGATTTTTGCTCCTGCTCTTTCACGCTGGGTCTCTTCCCTTCCTCCAGTGAATGAGTTTCCGGATTCTTGAGTTCCAGGGATTCCGTTTGTGATGAAATACAAAGAACTTGGAATTTTGGTTCTGTGCCCTAGCTCTGGGATGTTGGACAAGTGTCTGAGTGTCAGTCTCCGCACCTGGACCACGGGAATGATGATAACTAACTCAACTAGATCCTTTGGGACAAGGGCTTGGGAGCCCAGGCTGCCTGGATTCGAATCCTAGCCCTGCTGCTTTACAATTGTGCAGCCAGGGCAAGCGACTACTTTGTCTTAGTTTCCTTAGTCATAAAAGGAGCACCATCACAGAACCCACCTCACGGGGTTTTTGTTAGCATTCATTTCATGAAAACACCTAACGCTTTCAGACCACACCTGAGTAAACACTCCATATTGGTTGGTTATCCCTACCCCATGGGTGGCCTCTCTTTAGCCACTCACCAACTCATGACATGTGTACTATTCGTGTGCTTGGGCTGCTAGGACCAAACACCACAGACTGGGTGACTTAGACGACAGAAATTTGTTGTCTCTCGTCATGGAGGCTGGACGTCCGAGATGACGGTGTCGGCGGGGTTGGTTTCTCCTGAGGCCTCTCCCTGACTTGCAGACAGCCTCCCAGTCACTGGGTCCTCACATGGCCTTTCCTCTCTGTGTACACGTCCCTCCTGTCTCCTCCTGTCTTATAAGGAAACCAGTCACATTGGACTAGGTCCCACTGTAAGGGCCTCGCTTTAACTTAATCACTGCTTTCAAGGCCCTGTCTCCAAATACAGTCACTTTCTGAGGTGCTGGGGCTCAGGGCTTACTATATGAATTTGAGGAAGAACACAATTCAGTTCATGACAGTGAATAAACAGACCCCGACATTAGATGTCCTGTGGGTGAGCCTCTTCCTTAATCTAATTCCTAAGGTGTCCCAGGATGTTTGGGCTCCGCGGATGCTGTTTGTGGTATAGGAGAACCTGCCGTCAGAAAAGCAGGTTTTGAAACTCGGGTTTCAAACCTGCTCGTGGGTCTATGGCCTTAGGCAAGTCATAAACCCGCCTGAGCCTCGGCTGTGCACATCTTCATCCTAAGGAGAGGGGTGACGTAACTCTCCCCGAGGGGGGCAGCGAGGATCAGGGCAGCCAGGTGTGTGAGAGCCCTCTGTGATCTCCATGCCCCGGCGGTTTTTCCCTTGAACTAAAAGGACACAAGTAAATGGATTGTCTTGGCTCTCCTTTCTACCCTCAAAATTCTGTGACTCTGATTCTAAAGGTAGAAAGTATCAAGGTATCAAGGACAAGCTGCTAGGGAAGCAGTTTCTGGATCCAAGGCATCAACAGCTATTGTTGAATCAATGAAGGAAATCACACCATCATAGGGAACCCCTGCTCTGCATATTCCTAAGGCCCCAAGTGGAGCCATGCCAAAGTGCGTCATTCATTCCCCGGGTTCTGGCACGCCTGTCTTGTCCGACTCGGCAAGAACTCACTGTAATGTGGGCCCACAAACTAGGTGTACCAGGGCCAGAAAACCTCTCCGTCTTTAAGAGGACTCTGGGATCTTCTGTCAGAAAGGACCGCTTGAACTTCCATGTCTGCTCACCTTCCCTCCCAAACTGGCTGGTTGTTTGCCAATGAAAGCTGCGCTTTCACGAACAGCACGGTGAAGAGAGAAATTAAGAGGTGGAGCTGGGGGGCCCCTGGGGGGCTCAGTCAGTTAAGTGTCTGACTCTTGGTTTCAGGCTCAGGACATGATCTCGCCATCTTGGGATCCAGCTCCGTGTTGGGCTCTGTGCTCAGTGCAGAGTCGCTTCGCATTCTTTCTCCCTCTCCCTCCCACTCCCACTCTCTCTCTCTTCCTCTCTCAAATAAATAAATACATAAAACTTAAAAAAAAAAAAAGAGAGAGAGGTGGAGCTGGGAAATCAGGTGCTGAGTTTGAACTCAAACCCTGTCCCGGACTCCAGGCAAATCACTTCCCTGACTCTGATCCTTCCTCTGTCAAGTAGGGCGGTAATAATAGTTCTTACCTCACTGGGTCATTTGGGGTTTCAATGGGGTCATAGATGTAAAAGTGCTTCATTCATTCCACAAATAACTTCTGAGTCCCTACTATGTGGAGGAACATTTTCTACACTGTTCTAGGCACTAGGGATACAGAAACAAAGCAAAATCATTGTCCTGATAGATAGAAATTAGATTATAGCACGAGAGTCAGACAAAAATAAATAATACATTGTGCAATGCTAGACATAATAACGATAGAAAGAAAAATAAAGCAAGATAAGGGGAAAACTGACCAGGGGCTATGGTGTGTATGATATCTCAGTCAGGAAGTTCCTCTCTGAAGAGGGGACATTTAGCAGACATCTGGACAATGAGAGAAATGGAGCCATGGTCATACGTGGGGGAGAACAGATAGAAAGGCCCGAAGAGGTGGTTGGGCTTGGCGGGAAACCACAAGAGGCCAGTGTGCCTGGAGCTGGGTTGGAAGTCGATGAAGTCAGAAGCCTTGAAGGCCAGGGTCAAGATTCTGCATTTTAATTAAAGTGTCAAGAGCAGTCATTAGAGGATTTTGAGCAGGGGATTGCCTTTGTCGTGGACATCCCTCTGACCACCGTGTGGAAAAGAGACTTTAAAGAGTTGTGGTTATCACAAAGCTGATGGACACATACTTCCTGCTCTCCACCTCTTGGGCATATGGTGGGCCGCACATCCTGTCACTGAGTGGGCCCAGGAGCTGTGACCAGTGAGCAGAAGTCAGGAGTGTCACTTACAGGCCAAGCCGTTCATTAGTTGCCGGCGCTAGTCTCTCCAGAACTCCTCACCCCCTCTCTCTGTGACCAGCAGTGCTCAAGTGGAAGCTGCTTCATCAGCCTGGGGTGTAGGGGAGGAGTATGGGACAGAGCTGCAGCTTGCCTGCAGCGGGCATGCCGCTTCTGGGCATAACCTAGCACATCCGGACAGGTGGAGGGAGCAAGAGGAGAGGGAGGGAGGCCATTTAGGCGGCTGAAAGGTGATCCTAGCTTGGACCGGAGTGATAGCAATAGACATAATGAGACGTGGTCCGATTCAGGATGTGTGTGAAGGTCAAGTGCAGAAGATTTGCTAATGGGCTGGATGAAGGGTATAGGGTTAAGAGAGGAGTCAAGGATGATTCTAAGAATGAGGGTCTAATTGTGTGAGTTACTAAGAAAAACACTCAGGAACGCACAGGATCTCCCACAGTGCTGGCACACAGCTAAACTACAAAATGCGAGCTCTTGTGGTTAATATTAACACTGGGGCAGGCAGTATGGAATGTAGAGGCTGGAGGACTTTTCCATTCTAGGATGGCAGAATGATCAAAAGTCAGATTTACTAAAATAATTTATATATAATAAAACTCTTCTGGTGTATAGGTCTGGGTTTTGACAAGTGCATTTTGTCTTGTAACCACCCCCACAATCAGGATGTAAATGACTTCCATCTTCTCCCCAAACCCCCTTTTGCTGCTCCTCTGTTTGGTCAAACCCTCCTTCCACCCCAACCCCTGGCAACCACTGATCTAGACGTTGCCCATCCCTATAGTTTTGCCTTTTCCAGAATGTCATATAAATAGAATCACACAGTATGTCACCTTTGAGATCGGCTTCTGTCCCTCAGGATAATGTATTTGAGATTCATCTGTGTTGCATATGTCCGTAGTTTGTTCCTTTTTCTTGCTGAGTAGTATTCCGTGGTAGGGATGGACCCACTCTTTGTTTTTCATTCACCAGCTGAAGGGCATTTGGGTTGCTTCCAGATTTTGGTGATATGAATAAGGCTGCTATAAATATCTGAGTACAGGTTTTTGTGTGAACATATGTCTTTATTTCTTTTAGTAACTTTCTAGAAGTGGGATTGCTGGCTCATATGGTAAGTGTATGTTTAACTTTATAAGAAACTGCCAAACCATTTTCCCAGAGGAACTGTACCATATTGGACTCCCACTGGCATTGTGAGGGTCGCTGAACTTCCTCCCCAGCACTGGGGATTGTCAGGATTTTTTGATTTAAGCCATTCTAATGTGCAGTGGTATCTAATTGTGCTTTTAATTTGCATTTTCCTAATGAATAATGATGCTGAGTGTCTTTTCATGTGTTTATTAGCCATTCACATATCCTTCTCAGCAAAATGTCCATTCAGATCTTTTGCTCATGTTTTCATTAGGTTGCCTATCTTTTAGCATGTAGTAAAAGTTCTATATATATTTTGGATATGATTCCTTTATCAGATATGGACTTTGCAAATATTTTCTCCCAGTCTTTGACTTGTCTTTTCATTTTCTTAACAGTGTCTTTCTAAAAGAGCAGTTTTTAATTTTGATAAGGTCTGAACTATCAACTTTTTCTTCTATGGATCATGTTTTTTGTATCACGTCTAAGAAATCTTTGTCTACGCAGGGGCACAAAGGTTTTCTCCTGCATTTTCTTCTGGAAGTTTTATAGTTACAGGTTTTACACACAGGTCTATGATCTATTTGGAATTAATTTTTATAAATGGCATGAGGTCTAACCCAGGACGATTTTGACTGGTGATATTTCCTACTGTGCCGGAAGCGGATCAATAAAACTTCACAGCTCTGATAAGCACGTGCACAGGTGACACAGGGTGGTTGCAAAATCTGGTTAAGGTTCAAACACAGATGGTCAGGGAAGCTCCACCTCTCTCTGACTCCAGGCTGCTTCTCCAGACGTTAATCCCATCCTCAGTATTGCTCCGCAGATGTCCCCAGTGATACCGGCACAAGCCCCAGTCTTTCTGTAAAGTGAGCTAGGTTCTCCGCAGTTCCTAAAACACTCCACGTAGTTAGTTGCTTCGAGAAACAATGTTTTCTCCTAAACCACTGAAGGAACATTCAGTGCAAAGCAGGGCATTAAATCTTAGCAATTAGGGTCAGAATCTTAACCTTCCTAGTTTCTGGCCTGCTTAAGGGCTTTTAGTCACCAAATCATACTGTTTTCTTCTTCCTCTTCTCCTCAGTAACACTCCCACTGAAAGTTTCATTAAAATCATTTAGATTTTGGTATGCCTAAGATATCAAGAATGAAATTGGTGAGGAGAGAAGGTTAGAAAGTCAACATGAGGGCACCTGGCTGGCTCAGTCAGTAAAGCGTGGGCTTTTGATCCCAGGGGTTGTGGGTCTGAGCCCCACACTGGGTGTAGAGATTACTTAAAAAAAAAAAACAAGTCAACATAGAATCATCACCATGTGATGTGGCCAGTTGAGAACATTTTAAGAAAGACAACTAACGTCTACTACTGCCTTTATTTAAAAAGGCATTTATTACACCAAGAATGATAAAGCAGAAAAAGCAAGAGTGTTTGAAGGGGTCTGGCACTATTTCTATAAGAGTATTATGCCTTCAACTCAAGATATGAATATCAAATTCTTTTTTTGCACTGGTCTAGTGCACGAATCTGATGTTCTTACTCAATGACAAGCAAGAACATCTTGAAAGCCAAGAAGTTAATAAACCTAGAAATCTGGGGGGGGGGGGGAGGAGGNGGAGGTGAGGGGGCATTAAATTATCTAATCTTCCAAGAAAAGAAAAAAGTTGGAAGGACATGATCTCATTATAAAAAATACTCTTTCCCGAGAATCAATTGTTGGCAATTTACTTGGATGTAGGAAAGTATGCATACATTTACCATTAGTTTTCTTATCTCCTCTCACTGCAGACTAGTGAAAACCTCACACCGAATTGCAGTTTGGGACTCAGATCAGAAGGTGAAACATGGGTGGGGTGGCTTAAACCATGAGGCATTTGGAGAAAGGCTTTTTTTCTCTCACTTGTTTATAATAGCTTTACTGGGTATTCCTAAAGTTCGAAGTCCTACTCTTGGTGAGTATGTAGGTTTTTTGTCTAGGAGTAGCACTTGCAAATTTAAAGGCAGGAGGCATCAGAGTTGATAACATTCCAGACCCTTCTTTGGCAGGGATCAGTAATTTTTTTAAAAAAGATTTTATTTATTCATTTGACAGAGATAGAGACAGCCAGCGAGAGAGGGAACACAAGCAGGGGGAGTGGGAGAGGAAGAAGCAGGCCTCCAGCGGAGGAGCCTGGTGTGGGGCTCGATCCCAGAACACCGGGATCACGCCCTGAGCTGAAGGCAGACGCTTAACAACTGAGCCACCCAGGCACCCCTGGCAGGGATCAGTAATTTTTGCTTCTTTCTTGAGCAAAGGAAGGGGAGCCCACTGGAGCTCCTGTCCTGCTCTATCAGGACAATTTAAAGGTCCTTCACTACCTCTCCCTCGAGGGGTCTGCTTTCTCCCGGAGTCTCATTTATTAAGGCAGACCACAGTCTCAGGTAGACAAATATTCTTGATCAACTCATCAGTGGCTTTCATGGCACTCAGGATAAAGACCCCACTCCTTCAATGCATGCTTACAAGGCACTCTACGGGGCACTTACGCAGAAGAGTGGGAGGGAAAAACAACAACAAGAGAAAAAAATCCTTGCTGTTATGGAACTTATATTCTGCTCGGCAAAGATCTGCTGAGCAAGATAAGTAACCTAACTACACATTATGTAGATGGTGATAAGTGCTAAGGAGAAGAAAGTAAAGTAGTCAAGGGGGGAAAAAGTAAAGTAGCTGAGGGGGACAGAAGTAGTTAAAGTATCGGGTTATGGGCTGGTGTGTGATATGTCTAGATACGGTGCCCAGGAAAAACCTCACAGAGAATGTGACTTTTGAACAAAGACCTGAAGGAAGTGAGGCAGCTAAGAATGTGGTTATCTAGGGAAAGAGCATTCCTGGTAGACAGAACAGCAGGTGCAAAGGCCCCGAGATGGGAGCATGAGTGTTCCAGGAACAGCAAAAGAAGCCAGTGTGACTGAAGTACAGTGAATGATGGGAAGAGAGGCAGAAGGTGGTCTTTCAATCTGTCTTGTGTATCTGTGGAATCATTTGCATCAGACACGTCTTGGGAAGTGCTTCTAACCAGCATCTACTCTAAAGAACATGGACTACAAATAATTTTTAAAGCAGTAGAACCGTTCCTTCAAATGAAACTTGAAATGGAAGTTCAAAATAGGAAAAAGAAAAGCAGGGGAGGGGCTGTCAAATCCCATTCCTCCCTACACCCCACAGTGGTTCAAGGCAATGCCATGGAGGAAGATTTGTTTCCCACACAGCTCAGGTGCCAATCACCACTCTAGAATGATAGTCTGATGTTCTGCCTAGAGCCAGGACATTTTATAGCACACTGCTCCAGAAGTAGCCTTGTCTGTCCCTAAAGGAGACTTTCAGTAGATACTTACCTTCAACAAAGGAACGGAATTAGAGCCTCTACCGTTACA
The DNA here is from genome assembly GCF_002007445.2 of Ailuropoda melanoleuca. Lineage (NCBI taxonomy): Eukaryota > Metazoa > Chordata > Mammalia > Carnivora > Ursidae > Ailuropoda > Ailuropoda melanoleuca. Next base: position 38,320,355 of record NC_048221.1, on the reverse strand, counting down.
ACCACATGGTGATATGTGGGTCTGATATGTTCCTAGAAATTAGTTCTCTATTCTGCAACTTCTTTTTTCTTAAAAACATTTTTAAAAACTTTTTTTTGAAAAGGTGAAATAGGTCAAAGAATAAAAAAAAATGCACTAAGAAAGTCCATCTCTTAGGGATAACTGTATTACCTTGTATTTGCAATGGAATTCCACATACTCGAGTAAATAAAAAGGAACTACTGATAATAGGCAACAAGATGGAAGAATATTACAAATATTATGTTGAGCAGACACATGAATGTATACCATATGACCCATGTATATGACACTCAAACAGGCAAAACTAATCTTTGGTAACAGAAGTTGGAATAGACGTTACCTGTGGGGAGGGGAGTTACTCGCTGGGAGGATGAAAATTTCTGTATCTTAATCTGTATGGTGGATACAAAGGTGCAGTAGATATCTATACAAAATCATGGAGCTGAAAAATGATTTGTGCATTTTATTCCATGTACATAATTCAGTCCATCTCCTTTCCACTCTCTGTTGCTCCCAGCTACCCAGTTCCCCTACCCAGAGGCCACTCCTCCAGGGATTTCTTAATGCCCCTTTTCTTTCAGTACCTTCATACCAGGGGTGGAGTCCTGGGAGGAAGCCAGGCAGACACCAGAGGCAAATGCGGTGGGCACTGGGCCATGGCTTGTGTGCATGCCCCTTGGCTTACTCTGGCCCCTTTGGCCCTCTGCCTCCCTCCTCTTCCTCCTTTTCTCCCTCCCTTCCTTAGAAGGCAAGGGGCGAAGCCAGGGAGTCCTGGGAGGTTGCTGACCCTTGCTAAATAATGCCGTCCCTCCTGGCTCTCCAGGGTGTGCCTGCCTGCAAAGGACAGCATGTGCTGATCAAGCTTATCTTTGACACATTCATTCCCTCCCTCTTTTATTCTCTCCCTTCTGTTCGCTGGAAAGATCCTAGGACTTCCTGCTCCTTGGGCATTCAGTCTCAGTGAGCTTCCCCTGTCTCGTGCCTTGGTATGTTTCCCTTCCATGGGGCAGTCCTGATAACCCACTCTGTGTTTGCATATAAACGTATCTCAGTAGAGGCTGCAGGCCTGTCTTATCTTCCCTCCACACCGCTATGCCCACCTCCCAACTTCTAGCATCCTTCTTTGACCAATTCCCTACCCCCACCCAGAGCTTCCGCCCAGCCAAGCCTTTTATCTTATCATCTAGGGTCCTGACTCCCTGAGGGCAGGGGCCTGAGTCACGTTCAAGTCAATTTGACAAGCATTCTTGAAGCTGGACAGAAAGTAAAGGGTACTACCTGTTCCTCGCCTTCAAGAATCTTCTAAAGTGGGGGAAATGGTGCTCAAGCCAGACCCAGTTATAATAGTTCTTAACCCAACACTTTGTATTGGTCCTTCCTCAGTGCCAGCCACTGACTTGCGTGCTTTTCGTGTATGACATCTCTGAATTTTCCAAACAACCCACCCTAGGAGGAGGGTTGTAGCCTCATCTTGCAGTTGAAGAAGCTGAGGCATAAGGTTAGACTGCTGGCATGTGGCCGCCAGGATTTGAACAGCACTTCCCTAGGGAAACGCCCTATTTAGGCTCTGGCGGGGGGAGGGGGTGGTGGGTCTCAAGCGGTAGTTGGTGTCCCGAGTGTCCGGGCTTTGGGGAACCTTTAGTTGTGCCACACCCTTTCATCACAGTTCTCTCCTGCATCAGGGGCCTGGGAGGGGGCTTAGGACTGGAGTGTCGGCAGGAGGCCAGGACTTCAGGAGAGGTAGATACAAAGCTCCGCGTGGCAGAGGAGCAGAGGGGAGCGGGGGAACCCGGGCCAAAAGAGAGGCCCTGCCGGCTCCCGGGGTACTACAAGCCTCGAGGCGTTGCAAACGGCGCGGCAGTTGCAAGCCCCAGTGGCGCGCGCAAACTGCGCGGAACTACTTTCCCGGGGGCGGCTTCGGGGTCCGGATCCCCGCGACAGCCCCTAAAGGCGAGCGCGCGGATGCGGACCCCACTGCCGCTTCCCGGGCGCGGCCACGTGCGCCCCGCCGGGATCGCACGCTCCGCCGCGCCGGGCCGCCGGGCCACCGGCAAGCACGCGCGCCCCCAGCGCGCAC